>NC_135769.1:17494728-17525761 GCF_052425735.1 Oculina patagonica
GGAGGTTTAAGTCTTATTGTTGCTGTAAAGTCCAACATAGTTTCAAAGAAGCAAATCTGAGCGAGAGAGCGAACAGACTCCACAGAGAGAGGAAAGCTTTCTTGCTGATTCCCCTTCCCCATCGCCGGGGCTACTCGCTGATTCTCGCAGATTACTTTACTCGACAGTCTATGTAGTTCCATTTAGAGAGATGTTCTCTTAAACTGTGTCGAGATGTCCGAGTCCTTTTTGAGGGGGCTTTCTGTTTTAATCCCCGCGCTGAAAAAAGCTGATGTTGTCATCTATCACCATTGGACAATATAATTATTTCTTGTAAATTGGCATCCAGACCTTTCGTGCAGTCTGGACTCTAACAGTCTGATATCTCCGTTACAAACACTGAACTTCGCGTTACATTGACTCGATCTCTTACACTGTGAAAATGGCTGATTTTGCTGAGAAAAGGTCTGGACGATATGCAGTAAAAAACGACCCCCAAACCTGTCGAAAGTACTAACTTTCCTTCCTTTGTCAAAGTAATGTAATCAGGCGAATTAAATCATCGATTTATAGACACGAGTTGAAGTAAAAAAACTTTCAAATAGCTGAAACAGACACACTTAGCAGCTAATTCATCCAAATATTTTATAGGGTTACTCAGTCCAACAGAAAAGTGTGTCTACTGTAGCTATGTGGAAACGTTACCTTTTCTGTCAAAAGTGGTACTTGATATTAAATGAAGTTGGAAACCTACTACTATCTTTTCCTCACACATTTAAACCTGAGCAATCAAACTGTTTTTGTAAAAACGAGTAGAGGACAATCTGTAACTGTTATCTTGAGGGCATGACAAGCGAGAAACAAGACGACTCATTGATAGCCTGTACAACAGACGGTTTAGTGGTTCAGAGAGTGGAGCGTGATACATGAGCGCGCTGCGCGCATGTGGAGTATTTTTTCGTCTCGCACTCGACTACACGCTCGCTCTCACGCCGGCTACGCGCTCACGCTACGCCCTCACGCTGCGTGCTCGCGCTCGTGTATCACGCCCCGCACTCCGCCCCCGATATGAAGTTTGATGAATGTGTGTTCTTTTCACAAACCTTCGATTCATTAAATTGTTCTTTGTACAATATTTCAAAGTCTTGCTTTCTCCTTGAGTATTCTACCGGCGTAGATCGGATCAAATAACGAGCATGGTGGCCTGTTCTTTTTATTCTACAAAACGTTTTATCACAATGATTAAAGAAGAAAAGTTTTCAAAACCTTTCTAAGGGAACGTTCATTTAATATAACAAGGTAGGGCGATGAAGATATTGAAACTCGAAGCTTGAAAATTTAGCAGCCCCCCCCCTCGCTAGCGGTTCAATTTTTTAGGAGCCCCCCCTTTGGTAGTCGAAAAAAATTTCAGAGCCCCCCCCCCCTCCTCCTTCAATTCCTTTGCTCTGCTGACAAAAGATCGCTAGACTGTATCAAATACGTTTACCGTTATTGTCTTCAATGGTTTATACTATGACGGACTTGAGATTCAGTTGTGATAAGATCCCAGTTGAGTTCTTGAGTATTTATTGATTTATTGTCGCAGAGTGCCTAGTCTTCCATCAAGGGGTAGATAGATTTATTAAAGCTGCAAAGTAGCAAGTTTGTACAATTGATCTGACATCCAGTGAGAAACAAACAGTAAAATTTCTTGTTACAGAGTAATCGTTTTTATAGTTCCCGTTAGCAGATATTGAAATCTTGTTGAAACAATGTGGTTTTACTATAAAAAGGTTGGGCATTTCTAATTGTTGAAATTTTCTAAAGCATTTTTGGGATTTACAAGAGTGTAATAATTACTGAGACTACATTTGTTATATCTGTAAACCATGTGATAAAGCTGGCTTGCACAGTTGCACAGGTCATTTTACTGTTGAGTTGAAAACCATCCGATCTGTACGTTTGTTGATGTCACGTCATGTGTTGGTTTTGAAGTATACAAATTTTCGGAGCCCCCCCCCCCTCCAAGCCCAACAATTTTTTCAGAGCCCCCCCTTCGGGTGTCTAAAACTTTTCGGAGCCCCCTCTCAATATCTTCATCCCCCCCCCCCCTTTGTCATAATAAATAAACTTTCCCTAATTTGAAACTTTTCCAAACCTAGCTAGACGTCAGCTAGACCTGGTCCAGTCCCCGCGCATTCCTTTGGATATTTGAGCCTGGAATGATGTCAGCGGCATATTCCAAGAAAAACAAAATGGCCGTTAAGGCGGCAAATTCGGAAACAAGGATGGAGGACGTTCGTCAAGTTTTAAAGATGTAAGATGAATGAATTTGGAATGGATTATAGTTTGTTAAATTAAGTAGACCTTAACTGTAATTCTTTTACTCATGATCAGCCTTGAGGAACAAATAACGAAGGCTCACAAGCTCTGTTTGCAGAGAAGAAAGGAAACCGAATGCTGTGTTCAGCAATGTCGAAATTTGCTGAAACCATGGTAAGCTTATTTTGGGGGATCTTAAAAGGAACTAGAAATCAAGGATGTGGTTGGAAATTAACTTAAAAGATTGCCCAGATTTACAGGCTATGTTATAAATTTACTTGCAGCTGTACACTGAAATATAATTAAGCTTATACAATGTGGCAACAATCAACGAGAAATGCCTCTGACATGGATATGTTGTGGTTTAAATATTTCTTTGGTTTTAAATTTTTAAGACCAGTTCGATTTTTAGTTCTCATTGTCTTATATTGATTATCATAATCTGAAACAAAGGAAACTAAAAATCAAACTGGCATGGTTTGAAGAATTTTAAGCACGATAAATTTAAACCACAACAGATACATAACATAAAGCTCTATGTCAATGATATGGAGTTCTTCAGATCGAGACATTTGAATGTTCCCTTTCTTGGTAAATCTTCGCTTTTTACTGCAGACATGTTTTGTCTGTATTGTTTTGCTTGCATTAAATATTGATTTTTGGTGTTAAAATGCACCAAAAGTGGAGTGACAGTGTTGTTGTTGTTGTTGCGTGTGGTATCCAGTGGTGTAGTGATGCACCCCGATTCTTCATGTTTGCAGGTGTTCCGATAGTACATGTATTTCAACTATCACATTACTATTGCAAATATAGTCAAATTGGCCTCAATAGTTACCACTAAATAAGCAGTAATGGTCTCAAGTAAGAACATCACGGGATATACATGTTGTTGTTTAAATTTATTTTTGGTTTAAAGTGTTTACAGATTCGACCAGATTTTTGAACAGCCAAAGTTTATATTTGTGTCACTGTTAACAAGCGTCTTTGGCTGCAGATGGCTCAGATGGAAATGGATTGCAACTTGAAAAATTAAGGCTTAACTTTTTCAAGTTGTTTCTGTGCATCTTCTGCAAATTAAAGTTATATATTCCTTTAGATGTTCAAAGATGATGTTTTTCATGGGTTAATTTGCCCCCAGGGGGGTACTCAGGGTTTTAAGTGACAGGGATGATTGAAGGATTTTTTTGGGTTTGAAATTTTCGATTCTGGGATTTTTTGGGTAGGAAAATTTGGCTAGTATTTTTTTGATTTGAGTAGGGATTTTTTTGGGTATTCAAAACAATCTGAAGATTTGTGGTAGTCCCTTGGCTGTGTAGTTCTGCGAATAAAGTACAAACAAACATGTTTTGCTGTTGATTTTTGAGGGATCAATTTCTGATCTAGGGATCTTTTTGGGTTATGTAGGAAGCTCTAGGGATTTTTTTTGGTCTTTATTTTTCCTCCCATTCGATCATCCCCGTCACTTAAAATCCCAAGTACTCCCCCTCTACCACTAATTTCAAAACAGTTTAGACCAAAAATCTGCGAAATCTCCATGACATAGCTTCTTTAAAAACAATGGATTAGAAGGAATAGAGTAGCCACAGTCAGGGTTACATTCTAAGGAACCAGTTTATGCAGCTTACATTATATTTTATAAACAATGGGGTTGTTTTGGAGCTATTGATTTTCTGTTCTATATTGTTCTGAGGAACTTTGTTGCCTTGCCTTTCTTTCTTTTATGTTGCTTGTGAGTTTCACAGGTTCTTACTCCAAAGATGAGGCAAACAATATGATTGATTTTTTTGTGCTTAATGATGTAGGCCAATAAAATCCAAAATGGATAAAAAAGATGAAGAAAACACAGGAGGAACTGGACAGTCACAAATGACACAGAGTGGAGAACCCATTACAGAAGACACAGAAACTGAAATCAAAGGTGAGGACTTAATGTCTCTAATGTCTTTCTGAGATACCATCATGACACTTTGTCTTCTTGCTCCCCGAAACACATGGTGTGGCCGCGTGATTCAGGGGACAAGTGAGTTCAGAGTACGGAACTTGATATAGTGTACAGTTCAATCTTTATTGTGCATTTTATTTGCGTTGACTCTTGAGCTAACATTATTTAAATTTGCTACACCATGCCGATGAGTCCCAGTAGGGCAAATCAGCTGTCCACAGTTGCAACCCTCCTCTATCAGTTCTAGTTGTGTTGGTGTCTCGCAAAATGGCTGCATGGGAGGCTACACACTAACTAATGGAGAGTGCAGTGGCCTAAGAGTTAGGGTGCTGAACTCTGGATTGAACGGTCTGGGTTTGTGCCCTTGTCGGGGTCACAGAGTTGTGTTCTTGGGCAAGACACTTACCGGTAACTGGCTTAAGGGGGAAATACACCTGAAGGTCATTTTTTTACAGCTTAACACAGGTGTAATGAAAATAACTTGTTTGCGTTTCAAGGAATCCAAAAATGCTCTCATTATCTGATGTATGGTGTTCTATAAATTTTTAAGTGATTTTTGGAGATGTTAGGAGAAGGTAGTTTTTTTGAAAAGGATTACTAAAATGTAGAGAAATAAGAATTGGTAGACAGACACCAGACAACCTGGAGTGCTCTTGTATGGTGGTCAACTGTCTGGTGTTTAAATTTTTTTTCTTCAATCCCTTCTTTAAACCTCTTAACATTTCATTCAAATTCCAGTACTGTATATTGCCCCCTTAATGCTATAGAAACCAGGACACTTGGCCTGAACACAGACTTTACCAACATACTGACTATACAGACTTGGGTCGTGTTCTATTGGGGTCAACCGTTTCGACCACAACCGGTTTTGGTTGAGACGGTTGACGTTTCTCAATAGAACACTTTTCCAACCTTGTTCGGTTGAAACGCGGTAACTCCTGGAAATAGTCATTACCATACTTCCATGTTCACACGCCGAGGTAAACATGGCGGCCGGTAGTCGTGCTGTTGTGTCCTTTGTACTTTCCGAAGTCTTAGAAGAAGATATTTTAAGAGATGAATCCGACGATGAACTAAAGGGATAAGCAGCTTATTTTTTAGACAACGAACGAACACCTGCTGTTCGTATTCGTGAATATGTGGAAGAAGTTGTGACAAATTTGCCAGACTCACATCTGAAAATTTGGGTTCGTGCACACGATGAGAAGTTTTGCACTTTTGTCCGTCCAGCGCATGAAACCTCCGGACTCATTGCTGCTGCCTACCGAACAGCCTGAGACAGCTTCATTTTCGCCAATTTGGGCGGCCATTAATTCCTGAACCTCCTCCCTGTCAAGTGTTTTATACGAGAAACTCCCGAAACTCGCCATCTATTTGTTGTTTACGAGTGTCGCGAGCAGCAAAGATCCCAGCAGCAGCAATTATAAAAAGCTTGCGAAAATGACCAATACTTTATCAACCGTTTCAACCTGGTTTGATGCCGGTTGAAAAAGTGAATCAACCAAACCAACCAAAAACGGTTCTTTCCCAAAAGAACACGAAAAAACACAACCAACCCAACCAACTTAAAATGGTTGATCCCAATAGAACACGACCTTGGACAAACTTTATTAGTATAATGGATAGTACTATTTTCTTTTGTTTTAGCAAAGGAAGCTGAGAAGCAAGATTTAGCAGCACTTGAAAGTCTGTTAGCCAAGGCACAAAAAGCAAGGGACATACAGACAAAGGTACATAAAAATTTAACCATTTTTAATGCCAGAATCCCCCCCTGCCAATTGTTAACATAATTGTTAATTGTTCAGAAGTTTGGTTGAAACCCAGGTACCATTAACGACAATTTAAAAGTACCTAGTCACTTATTCAATAGACCAATCAAAGGAATAAGTGCCAGTTTTGGCAAATCTTCATTGAAGCACTTGAAGAGTTTCTGAACTATTTCATCCAATCAAAAACTAGTGCTAGCGCTTACGAGTACTCTGAAAGCGATCGTGCGAGGAAATACGTCATGTTGCTTAGCAACTTCTTTGAAGAAAACGGCGGGCTCAGTCACTTCTCGGAGAAGTGATGTCACCATCAACTGGCACTTATTCCCCCAACTAAGACATGAAATATTTATTTAAAAAAAATGAATTACCCTAAATCTGAGGACTCTTATTTGTTTTGAAGATTGATGAAGCTGCAGCCAAAGCAAACCAGAAGAAGAAAATAACCAAAAAACTTCTTCCAGTAACTACCAGTAAGTATGTTCATTGATTATATTCAATGTTGTAGCTGTTAGTTTATTTTTGGACAGATCTTGATAGTCAACAAGCTGTCACTCTTTTATCTTTGTTCAGACACACCTGTCACTTCTAGTTTTACTGAACAAAAAAGTTTTTCCTTTTGCCTTTTTGTTTCTCACTTGATGCACTAAGGAATAAGAGGGGCCGCTCTAGTCTAAGATCTTGGCGACTTGCTGATGTACTGACTTGGTGTCTTGGAGTCAGGGAGCCCAGTGATATTATTTTATTAATCTGCAAGTGCAAGCCATGTCTGTACGAATACACCTGAGCCACAGCTACCTCTGTCTCCAAAGTGACTGTTGTGGAGAGGTTGGACTGTAGCTTACAACCTGATCCATTATGGCATACATGTACACTGTAGCTTCCAAACTAGGGATTGGTGGAAAAGAGTACTCATCAGTGTGTGGTACTCGCCCTGGATGGGATGTTACCCCCTATAAGTTTGCAATGTCACTTCCTAGTACTTTATTATGCATGTGTATTTGTATTCTAGGTAATTTTTAAATAATCATGTTATGTATATTTCAGTAATGTCATGAAATTTTAAAGAATATAAATAACTGTATAAGTTATTTTCTATTTTTTTATCTGTAATTAAGTTTTGAAGGTCCAGATCAGCCCTAGGCTGCCATCTTTATAGACCTTTGTTTTCAAATAAAGTATGTATGTACCCATTTATAAACCTGAGTGGTGAGAAGCACTGTGAGAGTAAAGTGTTTTGCCCATGAGCGTTCTAAAATGACGTCATCTGAAACATGGGTAAAACACTTATTTGTTCTATTGATCTTAGTCGGGGGTAATCTTTTTCGCCTCTTCACAGGACTTGTAAATGGTCTTCAGTCCTGCATTTAGGGTTGTTTGTCATGTTCTAACTGGGCAGCAATTCTTTTTGTTCTTGCATTTGCCTTTGGACTCCACTGAATCAAGGGCTTATACTTATGATGGTAATGATCTAACTACATGTTAGTCGTGAATGAATTTGTTAGACCAAGCTTATCTCTCTTTGCCCTTTCAAATCAGCTCTTTTGTTTTATGGGAAGGGGCGCAGGCTTTATCATTCTCCTTGGTCTGTCTCGCCTTTTCTCTTAGCCAGACTGCTGGGTTTGTGTTGAGAGACAAGCAGATGACTGTTTGGCATTTCACAGAAGTCAAGCTTTCGTACAAATCTCTTTCAGAGCCTGCGTTAAAGCAACCCATGCAACATGCAGCAAAGCAAACTATTCCAAAGGCTTCCAAACCTCAACCTAAACCGCCTGCACCCGTCAGAAAGCCTGTGACACAGAAGCCAGCTATAAAGAGCACATATAATGCATCATATGGGAGACCCGCCTCAGCGAAATCCCTCATGCGACCCACAAGCTCTCGTGGTTCTGCTAAGATGTACCTAGACAGTATCTTGAATAAAGATGCGAAGAAAGGAACACATTCAATAGCTGTTTCCAGGGAGCCAGGTAATGACAGTTGTCAGGGTAGTATACTTGTCATCAATGTCTGGAAAGGGAATAGGGGGACAGTGGCGGGGATGCACCCAGGGCAGAGGTGGGGGGGGGGATACATTTGCTCCCGGCAAAATCCTCGTACAATTTCTTTATAGATTCCCCCTGTATTTTAGCACTCCTGCAGGGTTGCCACGGTCAGGGAGAAACAAAAAAAAATTCAAGGTCAGGGAAAATCTTAGTTCTTGTCAAAGTCAGTGAAATGTCAGGGAATTTTGGCTGAAACAAGAAAACAAAATGGATTTGTTGGGGAAGTCAAATGCCATGCATTCAGAATCCGTGAAAACGTCAAGAGACAAAAACGAAGAGAAGACTATCGATGTTCTGCAAAAGAAGCTGAAGCAAATGTAAAAAAGATTGGGCTTATTTGTTTATTCATCAAATTCAAGGTCAGTGAAAATTGTTTTGAGGTCAGTAAAAAGTCAGGGAAAAGTCAGGGAATTTTTTGGGTTCTAACGAGTGGCAACCCTGTCCTGTAATACGGACAACGGACACTAACTCAGGCACAGATGTATGCGATACTCCTTTATTATTGACGATAGTCGTTTGATGTACGTTGCAATATCACGCCTTATTGAACTAGTAGCGTGTTGTTTTGTAAGTAAATTGTAATTAGCGTAGCGTGCTGTTTTCTCCTAACTTAAACTTACTCTATACTGATAAAAAAAGATCACGCCTTTGTCAAAACCAATCCAGTAAAGTTACGGAAAAGGGCCTGTTGAAGTAGTCGACGGGGCTTGTTAAAATAGCCTATGAAGTCTATGACAACCAATGCCCAATACCTTCATCAAATCATTTCATGGCAAAACTGAATAATCCTTATCAAAGATAACTTTGTTTTACCGCTTATAAAGATCTGCTGGAAGTTTCGTTACACATACTTGAACAAACTTCAAGAAAAGTAAAACCGAAATTAATTCTGTTTTGCTAAACGTGGAGTACATTTAGTGACATTTATCTGTATTTTCCAGGTCACATTTCTTCAAAGACTGGAGCAGAATCTTCTGGAAAAGTTGTGCAGAGGGTGAAAGCACCTGAGAAGTTAAATCTTGAAGAGAAGGATAACCATGCAAAGACGCATTCTGAAGAATCACGCCGTGATTTACAAATTGCTTTGTCGTCAGAGAAAGATTGCGCAGCTTCAGCGAAACCACTTGATAAAGCTGACGATGTGAACAAATTCACTGAGTGTTCTGGGGAATTCCAAGTGAGTAAATTACAAGTCGATAAAGCGAAGCAGTTAGCGCTGAATGATGATAAGCCGCAATGTGTCACAGGTAAACCAGGAGAATTCTCTAGGTTGGGTAACCTGGATTCCCAATTTAAATCAGAGGAAAGAGTTTTCCAAGATCGCAGAGAAGACACGCTTGATCCTTTCGCTGAAGGTGCCGAGTTTGCATTACCCGGTAAATACCGTAAGCTAAAGTCAACAAGCACACGGCTCTACTCTGAACTTAGAAAGATTGTCGAAAAAGACGACAAACCTTCGCACTGTCAGCATTTTGTTGAGCGTCTTGAAACAGTGTTTGATGTAGGGAATGTTTCCACTCTCAACGAAATCCACGACAAAGCTAATGGACTCCTTGAAGAACATGAAAAACTGTCCTTACTCGGCAATGCTGTTGTTACTCGAAGTCATAATCTGAGGGACGATTCCTCTTGGCAGGAAGTTTACAAATGCTACAGGCACTGGCAGATTGTACTCAGCAAGTTTAACGAACTGCAAAGACGGACACAACAGTTACTGCAAGGTAAGTGTGAAGTTCTAAACTCCCTTTGCTTTTTACCATACAAATCTCTTAATGTTAGTGTGGAGAATTCAGAATTACATCAAGACAATATCATCAAGTTGATGATTTCCTTTATTCTCCTCATCTATCTTCTACGAAATCGACTGATACAGTGAGGAGAAAAAAGATATTGGTCACTGTAGAGGCGGATTTAAAATACTTAATTAAAGGTGACATTTGTTTACCGAAGCAACTGATTTAGTACAAGTGCTAATGCGGCCGAGCATTCAAACATTAGAAACAAATGTTACAAACTGAACTAAACATAGCAAGGTTTAAAACCCAACTGGCAGGAGCCAAACCAGTTGGCTATTTACAAGTGTAGCCGAGGAGTTGAACTCGGGTCTACCGTAAATCAACCCCAGGCAGTGGTCAGAACGGGACTTGAACTCGGTACCTCCGGATTTCAAGTTCGGCGCTCTAACCACTTGGCTACGCTGTCGTGTATGCTTTCGTGTTACATGACTTCGACACGAATGCAGATCCCTTAATTTTGAAACTGTTTCAATGTGTGAAACTCTATCCTGCGAAAGATTTTTTATAGGTTTTGTTTTGCAAAAGGCGAAAGAGAAACCTTGGTGCTTTTGTAGGCAATAAATTCTCCCAACTATTACGGTAAGGATGATATTTTATCGGCCGAGTTGAAGCCAACAAGCGGTTCGTTTTCTAGAAGATGCACACTGTGAGCGACGGTGGTAGTAGAAACATCATTGTTACTTATTGATTGTCGAATTTGTTCATATTGCTTTGTAAACTAGAAGAAGGGTTTAGTCCTTCTTATCATGAAGGCACTGTCAAAAACGAACGTATTGGCAGGGCCTTTGGGTGTTATTCTTCAATGGGTCATGTTCTTGTTTGTGAAACTTATAATGATGTCACAGGCATTTTCTACAGATTACATCCATCTCCAATACACCCAATCTGAGTCGATTTGTCTTAAGTACATGACAAATCAACTCACTGAAAGTCGAGTCGCGCAATAATATAAACTGGTTCAGGGTTCAAAGATAATGAATTTTCCAGGATGCCCTTCAGATACGTTGAAGCTACTGTGTGCTAGCAGGAAGGCCTTTTTCAGTGGCTGTACATGTATTTAATCTTCGAACAAACAAGGCCATCGGGCAAGTGATGAATAAAAATCCACTAGCCCGACAGGAAAATCCACTAGTCCCGGGCTATCAGACAGGACTTTCTTTGCGCGCTGAAACCTTCCTTGTTCTTGAAGCGGGGGCTAGTAATACAAACTCGATTTGCACGGGTCGACTCGATTCGTCTTTAGGAAAGTCGACTCGTCTCAGCAGAAGTCGAATCACATGAAAATATGATTATAACATGAAAGGGGGCTAGTAAATACTGTCGAACGTCTTTAGAAAACTCGATCCTCCTTACCGGAAATCGAGTCGCGTGAGACAGTAATAACATGAACCTTCCTCGTTGTAAACGCTTGTGCGTAAGATTGATCATATAACACGAAGAAGTCTTCATATTATGTTAAAGCGTAATATGCGCCACGAGAAATTACAAGAAAACGTCATGCAAAGTTTTGATTTCCTTGTAAAACGTTCGCCTGAAAAGTTCCTCAAAAACGGTCTACCAAAATGTTTTGATTCTGGAATCAGTTTTGTCAACCCCTGATATGTATCTGCATTCGTCTTTGGCCTTGCCTCGTATGATGTCGAACATCAAATCACTTCCGGGATTGACAAACCGCTCGGAGTAAATTTATGAACTGTCTAAAAATTACCATGTTGTATGATGTTGGTATGTGTAAATTTGTCAACAATCACTTCCTCCAGAGGTCGACCACAAACCTATAAAGGCTCTGCGCTGAATAAATGCATTATAAGGATGTGATTGGTTTGGAGTCAACATGTAATCCCCAAAGCAAGGGCAGCGTTATTTTCGAACCGCGCGCATCACTGATACTTGTAAATCGTTTTTTGTGGGCAATTTTTTGAACGTTTAAGCGGCAATATATAGAGAATTTTTAACAACAAACTTTAGTTGGTACACCTGACCAATAGAAAGTTAGGTTTAGAAAGTCGGGGATTCCCCGAATACACCTGGCACAATTTGATCGTCATGCCAAGCACTTTGTTTCTATTGATGTATCGTCGTTCAAATCCGAATTTTGTTTTTTTTTTGTTAAGGGATCCTTTGTATGAGCACAGTGAACGCGACGAACACTGATTTTCGCCTTTTGCATCTTCAAACGTCGTTCTGTTTGAGCTGTGTTTATAGAAAACAGTGCTCAACGATGCCCAACGAAATAAAGATGTGACGATTGTTGCTTTTGAACCGGTTGACAGGATTGGCATTTCCGTAATACAATCCATGTCATTAACGAGTGACACTCGTGCATGCTTCATGAGAAAGCAGGTCTGACTTTGCCATGGTTATAGTGCGTCGCGTCATCGTTCGGTGAAACGTACATGAGGGAGCGGAGAGAAGGTCATTAAACATTTTATTTTGCTGTGTGTTATTATCAGCGGTGATAATAACAAATACAAGAGTCAAATACAAGAGTCTTGAAAGTATCTTAGAAGAAACCTCTTAGCAATTTCTGCGTTTTTTCTTACAAGAGCTAAAAGCATCACAACAAAAACCTCCCAAGTACTATCCCCTAAGTAATGGAAATTCATGTGCCGTCAGCGAAGTAAATTTAGTCTCGTTCAATACTATTTCATGATCAATGCAGCTCGTTGTATCCACGGCTCATTGCTGCTGCGCCACCTTGCGGGATATAAAGCAATAAATGATACTACACCGGCGCTCGATGTGCTTAATACATTTGGCCTTAGACAAGCTAGGAGAAATGTTTCCTGAAGAAATTTGGTGGAGTGCTGTGTGTGGTGTCATCAGTGGTATAATCACGGTAGTGTTTCTAAAGTTACTGGAGAATACAGGACTCGGAGCAGGACAGAGAGGGATCAGAGGACAGGATTCGAACAAACCCGAGAAGAGGCCTCAAGAACATGATGAGAGGTTTTGCTAAGGAGAACGGTGAGTGCAATTTTTCACACATTTGCTGGGAAATTGATTAGAGGACAAATTATTTATTTCAAAAGTTTTTATTTCGTTCGAACAGCGTAGAAGATTTCGCGCATAAATTAGGCCCGCCGGCGAATTCGACATCTTATTTTTTCTTTTCTAGTTTTATATGCTTTTTTCATTTTAATTTGTTGTTTCTCAAAAACTGCAAATCGATATTATGACTTCGATGTGCTTAAATGTGTTAAAAATTCGGCTAAGCTTCCCGGGTTCGACGCACGACTTGACACGGTACGAGATTATGCTTGTCAAACAGGATCAAAATGTCGAGGAGTGATATTTATTTATCGAGTTGCCATATTTATGTCCACATTGCATTATATATATCCAAAGTGCAATATGTATTTCCAAAACTAATATATATATCCAAAAATCCGGCGACCTGTTCTCGTTGTGTATATTACAATCAAATGATTTCACATATTTGGATACAGTTTCGATATACATATTTCGCGGGCTTTTCTCGATATATATATTTCATGCGTTCTATTTCGGTCAGTATTGCATGTAAGTCTACATGACCTGTCCCGCATCCCGCAGCAAAACAATATGGCGGCTCGGTGGATACCAAACATCGATTCCTTTTTCGATTCTCTGGTGGGAGTCATACGAGGAGCAAGAAATCACTTGTCAACCAACCAAGCCGACAGTGCAGAATTCTGGTGTCGCAGACTTGACGATTATGAACGAACTGTGAGGTTGTTGTTAGCTAGAGTGATGGAATCGCGGCCCGATCAAGTTAATTTTGTGCGAGATTTGGCGTTGTTAATGGATACAATGGGAAATCTTAGAGAAGCGCTTGATGCTCGAAGTTTTCGTGGACAATTTGAAGTCGAAGGACAAGACGCTGTTCAAAATCTTTCCGCTGTAGACTAAACAAAGTTGTTGCCAAGAGGCATTTCAAATTCTACTCTTCTTCTTCGTAAAGTTATTGGAGAAACTCCCAATAAACGTGCCACATCAGCCCATCGAAATCCTTCCTCTCTGAGCATTCTAATTTGAGTGTCAGTTATGAGATACCTTGGTCTTCCCGTTCTTCCTGTATATGGTCTACTGTCGGCTTGGTTGGTTGACAAGTGATTGCTGCGGGATGCGGGACAGGTCATGTAGACTTACATGCAATACTGACCGAAATAGAACGCATGAAATATATATATATCGAGAAAAGCCCGCGAAATATGTATATCGAAACTGTATCCAAATATGTGAAATCATTTGATTGTAATATACACAACGAGAACAGGTCGCCGGATTTTTGGATATATATATTAGTTTTGGACATACATATTGCACTTTGGATATATATAATGCAATGTGGACATAAATATGGCAACTCGATAAATAAATATCACTCCTCGACATTTTGATCCTGTTTGACAAGCATACGAGATCGCGAGAGGGTGTTTCTGTTTCCCGCCTGTGAATAGTCGAGCTTGTGGTGACGTAAGACGTAAACGTCACTGTCTTCTGCAAAGGCTTCCTTTGTTTTCTCGTCTGATTAAAGCGCTCCCTAGGGTGCAGATGATTTTATTTTTTAAAAAGATCGCGAAAAAAAATTCTAAAATTTTAAGCCTATCTGTCTGTCCATTTTGTTCCTGTTTAGTGCCGAGTTCTGTCACGCCCACTGTGGGCTGACTTATCAACATTACCTGGCACATGATCGTTGTTAACACACAACAACAATGTAATACTAGAGCGGACTAAAATTTTAGAAAGTTCAGAAAGGCCAACATAATAGCGCAGTTACATTAATATGCCGGAGTTTTCCCGGAGCGATCAATAAACACGCTCTGTATACGCGCAGGGTTCACCGCACTTCGGAAGCGTTTATGTTTTATGATTTTGGACTAATAACTTTTGGACCGCTTTTTTTTTAATTTCGGACAAAATTTTGTTACGATTTTAAACACCATATTTGAAATGATCAATGTTTAAGATTGATTACGTGAACTAATTTTTCACTCTAACTGGTAAAAATTAAAATTCTTCCCATTGTTATGTTTTATTTCGAACTTATAATCATGACTCTCGGACCGCTTTCTTGTCATTTCCAATAGGACAAAATTCTGGCAAAATTTCAAACACTATTCGAACACCATGTTTATAATGAACTTTGTTAAAGGTTGACAAAATGAATTGTAAAATTCTTTACCCCCCCCCCCCCCTACTGGTAATATCAAAATTCTACTCAGTGTTGAATCAGTAAATAACTCTACGAAGACATCGCGTGACAAATCAGAATTCCAACTGCACAGACAACTGAAGGCACTTGCATTTAATGGCATCCCCTAATTTTCGTGTTTTCTGAATCAAGAAAAAAATGATGTTTTTTTTTCATTTTAGAAATAGAGCTCAAGCAAGGATTTTTCCGCTGAAGAAGCCTGATTGATTTTCTGTACCGCAATGCGTTGTGAAGTGCAGACAGTTGTAGAACTGAGAATTGTTAATATTTTGAGTTATTTGCCATGTATGAGATCATGACTATCCTGTAGTATTTCAGTTCATATTGTGATCAGCAGTATACATCCTGTTTCTAAAAAGAACAACCGCAATGTTCGCTTTATCTTAATAGTAAGACAGTTGTTATTTTTTATGTACAAGCTTAGTTACAAGCGTATTTTGCCGCTGTGACTTGAGCGAATCAGACTTATCGTAATTTGTAATTCTATTATCTGCCTCTTTCAAAACATGTATAAGCTGAAGTTGGTGCTTTTAGTTCTTTGTCAAAGAATAAACAGTACATAGATCATATGGAGAGTTCGAATTAGCAATAAATTCGAGGATATTGTGACATACAACACTGTCGTGTCTTGGGTAAATGTCAATATGCAAATGTGTAATTTGATCAACGAGGGGAATCCCCGAACTATGACATCATTCAATGATAAGTTAAATAGTATTAAATTTCTTTACGAACATTTCTGCAGTTAGATCTCGCTAGGAAAACAAGGTTTCTCTAACATAACACGTTTCGGCATCTTGCCGAATAATCTGGCAGATATGTTTCTACCTGAAGACTTTTAGACACAGTAAACTGTCATTACAGATATTACAACCTGTTTACTCGGCCCTGACTTCTAATTTGCATCGCTTTGTAAATCGTGCAGAAGTCTGTTTGTGAAGCAGAATATGCTCAGCTTCTCTTTTTGCGTGGAAGAATTTAATTTGATCTACAGAAAAAACCATAGAGCGAACAAGAGACAACCTCACTAAATTATGTGGTAATCTTGTCGATGTGTTAGCGAGCGTTCGATGTCGGTTGATGCAGTATGTCGCGGAGATGTAAACTTCGCGTTTTCATTTGTCCTTTCGACTTCAATTTGGTTTCTGTAAAATTTCACTCTACACGGGTCGAATTTTTGCGGAATTTCTACGATATTTGTTGTGGTTGTGTCTCGAAGGCGATTTATCACGAGTGTTGATTTGCGCTCGTGCGATCAGACTGATTCGTCTTTAGGGACTGGTCAATAAGTATCAGGGGGGGTGGGCCGGAGCAATTGGAAAAGTGGTGGCTCAAAAATTTGTGACCCACCCCTTCCGTCTGGCTCAAAACCGACTAACCCACCCCTGACAGGGGGTTGAAAATTACATGACCCACCCCCTTTGCTAAAAAAAAATCAAGGGACCTATCATTTCTTTATCATCTGTTAGGGGTTGGAGATTTTTTATTTGACTTCAGCTTTTTAAGTGAAATTCCCTACATAGACATTTTCCCTGATGAACACTGCTGTTCCATGTACGTCTTTTTTCCATTTCTTGACACACCAAAGAAGGATGAATTTATCACTTCTCATACTAGCCTTTTGTAAGTTTTCCACATATTTGTGTGTTAAGTCCATGGGGAAATTTAGACACAAACATATGCAAAAAACTGAATCAGTATATGATATTAATTCATAATCAATTATATATTCAAGAGTTCATATTTTTATACAGAAATTAATAACATAAATAAAATACAACCACTGTCCATCATTCATATTTGCAAATTGTTTGAGAAATATATCTTATTAACCACGCGCGAGGGCCGTACTGGGCGAATATTAGCCCGAGGTCTTGACAGTACGGTCCCGAGCAAGCTTGGTTAATAAGAGATTTATTACACGACTAGAAACTTTGTGTAGTGGGAATTGCTACCCGGTAGATGTCGTGGAAAACAATGTGCGGCAGAACTTTTACGCTCGCTATTTATTTCTGTGTTTAAGGTCATTTCATTTTCAAAGCAATAAAAACTCCGAAAAAATCTTGCAAAAAAATCTAGCAAAAATATTGCGCTAAATCGCGAGGGAATTAGCGCGGGATCATCCGGGACAAAACCCGGTCCGATACTTGGAAAATATCGGCCCTCGCGGGACCGGAAATTAAGTAATCTGATTGACTGATTTAGTTATTCAGGGCTCAAAATAATTTTTGGATACTGACCGGTCATGTTGACCGGCCAAATCAATTTTTGCTCGGTCATGTCTCGTTTTTGACCGGTCAAAATATTGAGTATTTACTTTGAAGCAATAGCCTATTATGCCAAAAATTTCGCCTCGTAAGCTAAAACACTTAAGGCTTAAGCTTAGATGTTTTGATCGCTAAAAGTGTCCTTTTATTATGTTCGCTTTTTGAATTTCCATTTCTTCTGCGTTCTACTCTACATAAAACAAAATGCTCAGTAGTCGTGTTATGTTACTCTGCATAGTTTTACATTAGTTAACGACTTACGGGTGGAGGCGATCTTGGTTGTAAGCACTTTACTGGTCTTTACTGCCGAACACTAAATAGTAATAGGACATATGCCCATGCTACAAGTGAGATAACTTTTCCTTTGCTCGGCATGTAGGAAGAAAGGAAACGCCAACGACATCATGTCAACTGTGGTCAGTAAAAAAGATTCACGTCCTCGGCTTTTAGATATCTTTCCTGTATCATGCGATACCAACAAAATAACCGCCGAGAAAAGATTTCACATTCGTCCACAACGCTTAGCAAACAGGCCTTTCAGTAAGGGTGTGCCAGAAGTTTAACATGTCTTCAAGACTGCCAAGAGATTAGCGAGAAAGCCTACGTCACTTCGCATTTTAAAAATCATGAATCTCTCCACTAACTCTGATCTCTCCAAGTTTTAAACGTCGCCTACAACAGAGAAGCCCGTTCTATGCGGTGCCTGATTGAGCTGCTGAAATATACTTACGGCAAAGTACTTTTAATCATAGATATCCGCGGAAGTAGCCTTACACAAGAAGACTTCGATAAAATTGGTGAGAAACACTCAAATGCCATGGCTAGAATAAAAGATATCGAGAGTTTTCGTTTCAATCTGTAGACGCCGGACGCGGAGACCATTTTTTAAAATTATTTTGTACAGTAAGAGCAAACGTTTACCGGAACTCTCTTTGACAATTAAGTAGCACCACGTCTTAGGTGGTCAACATGGGGACATGTTCAGTTGCGAAATAGGCACAATTTAAAGAAACATTGCTGGCTTAACATTTAAAGCATTTAATGATTTTATTATTTTGTTATGATCTTGCTGGTGAAAAACACGCTACGAACTCGTACTTTCTAAAGGTGCATATAGTTTTTTAATCCACTAACGAGTGCTATTTTTCTCGGCGCGCCTGACAATTGAAACTGTAAAATAGCAGACGTTGATTGATGCCATGTTCATTGTTGTCTGTTTAGCGTATTTACAGATGTGGATGTTTCCTGTTTTATTTAAGCAAACCGCTAACAAATCCGCAGAGCGTGACCGTCTCATCTGTATTCTACAAATTTGTGACTGCAAGCTGCTATGATATTTTATGATTTTACTGTAAAATTTCAAGAAATACTGCGAATAAATTTTTTGTGTGTTATTTATTTGAAAGCGGTGTACGTGACCGGTCAAAATGACCGCCGAACCAAAATTTTGTCCGGACAAATCGTCATTTTGGCCGGACATTGTCCGTTGACCGGCCGTTATTTTGAGCCCTGTTATTAGCCCTCGGACCACCTTAGTTGTGTAATAAAAGAGTTTACTGGTATTTAAAGGCCTAAAGCCCAGCGTGAATCTATGCAGGTTGAAGAGAGTCAGGTAAAACTAATGATATGATTACAAGCCATCTAGGGGGGTCAGGGGGTATGCTCCCCCGGGAAAATTTTATATTTGGGCCTTTTGAAATCGCTAGAAATTCATTTAAAACTGCTTACAGGGAGAAATTTATCAATTTTATATACTGATGAATACAACTTTTCTTGGAACTATAACAGTTAAAAGTAAGTGAATAAATAAGATGACCCACCCCCTACGTGTAGATCAAAATTACATAACCCACCCCTTTTCGAGGGCTCAAAAACTGATGACCCACCCCCTTTCTGCTCCGGCCCACCCCCCCCCCCCCCCCTGTACTTATTGACCAGTCCCTTAGTTCCGGTACGCACGAGTGATTGGCAGTTCAAAGGGGTTGTACTTTCATCCAATACGAAGTGCCCGGAAGTGCATTTCATTGGTTTTTATTTATGCAAGTGTCAATCTCTTCATTTTCTGCGGTATGGTAATTTTTGGCCTCGGATCGGATGGCTTCTTTCATTCTTGCCTTCCGGCGGCGGATTTTATTAGCTACATATCAGTGCGTGGCTAGAACAGTGCGTGGCTTGCTAGACAAACCTGGTAGAGATGTTTTCTCGCGAAGAAATTTTGCGGAGTGCTATTTTTGCTGCCATCGGCGGAATACTCACAGTAGTAGTTTTGAAGTTATTGGAGAAAAAAGAAACAGCGGCGCGGAGAGAGATCAGAGGAGAGAATGATTTGAACGAAGCTGAGAAACAGCCTCAAGAACATGACGAGAGGTTTTGCTGAGAGGTGAGGCCGCTTGTTCACATATTTAATCGAGCGCAATCGAGCGCAAATTATTTATTTTAAAAGTTTTAATTTACTTCAAACATCCGAGAAGACTTGCATTATAGAATATGAACGCGACGACAAAAGTGGCGTCCCACAATCCACTGTTCAGTACTGCGTCGGTAAAATTTTCCTATTGCAGTCAAAATTTTTTTGTTTATGTGCTAATCAGTGTTTATTACTTGATCTCTTTGTATTTATTTTATTTTTATGTATTGGTTATTCTTTTAAAAGAATTTTTACAATAATTATAAATCAGCATTTTTGCATCTGTCATGCGACTGAATTTTCAATGAAAGAGTGTAGTGGGTAGCCCGACATTTATTTTACTTTGAGTGTCAATCAAGTGCGCAATAAAGCGTGACTTAAGCGATGACTGAAGCTTGTCACGCGATACAAAATGTACCACAACGAGTTGCATTGCACGCGAGCTCGCAGACTAGGGACAGAGAGGAAAGCAAAGGTAGATGTAGATCAATATCCTATGTGGCAGGCTTCTGATATACAAAACATCGAGCTCGCGATCACTCTATTCTTTCTGATAAGCTGGACTGCCTTTCGAATGAATATCATACGACCTTGAACAAGTATTATTTCTTTTCGTGAACTCTTTAGGCAAGGAACGAAAATGTTGATGTTTTCCGTTTTTATCCCAGGAATAAACAGCACAAGCAAGAACTTACAGAAAGTACAGCCGACATTTAATTTATCGTTCAGACGTTAGTAATACCGGAATTACCACAACATGACTTTAGCCAGTGAAGTGTGATAGTAGTTATCGCGCAGAACATTGTAAATATATGTTTATAAACTGTTTTCCTTGTGCATTGGTTTTCACTGAACAATGTAAAATGCTTGTTTGTTACATAGAACGAGCAGTAATCACCACAAAAATGTGCTTGAAAATTACAATGCCTTTTTAAACAATCAAATAATTAACTAGGGACCTTCTAGCCTGCGTTGTAGACGAACAAAACTGGGGTTAAGTCCGTCTGCAACGCAGGCTAAGGACCTTCACGCAATACCGTATTTGAACAGTTTCTGTTGTTTACAGCTTCCGGTAATATTGTTGTGATGGAGCTGTTGTTGCTGTGTTTTTTCCTGTATATTTGCTACAAGCACTCTTGTTATTCATTATATACCGTGGAAGAGAACGGCATTGTAATAAAACCGATACTTAAAAACTACTCTTGTAAATGACTTAGTACAGATGTTATTTTCAGTAACAAGCACTTTTGTAAATTCATCACAATGATATGTAGAGGAAGAACACGGTATTGTTACCCGAAACTTAAACTAGTCTTGTAAATAACTTAGGTAGTTTGGCAAACAGACTGAGATCCAACTGTTTTCTGGTTTTGACGACAAATTACAACCTTCTACGTTGACAAGGTCCAGTTGTTACTTGTGAGTTTAGCTGTGAATATCATACACTGCAATATATGTGTTTGCATGTCGTATTTATTCCGGTTACTGATTATACACGAGTACCGCTCTTCCCAGTAGACATTGACACTGCTTGATGAAAAGTCTTCTCTAACACGAACATGAGAAAATATGAGGCGAGTAAAAAAGTTGGTGATGTGAAACTTTGCGGCATAAACAAAAAAAAAAAAATTTAACTTATAACGAGAACTTGAACCGTGACCTTCAAGTCCCTTGCCGTTTTATTCCTTAACAATACACTCGGTGCCGTGATAATTTTGATGAAAGCAGAAAGCTGGGCGTACAAATTACTGATTTTTTCTGTAAAAAAGGATACGTTTAAATTTGTCAACATTCATATTCCTCAGTGAGTTTCTTATTTTGATTTGTACATTTTTCAATGGACCGTTTTTATAGTGATCACTAGTACTCAACCTTCTTCAAGAATAACAACCGAAATAATATGACTGTAATTTTCGCTTTTTTAATAGCAAGACAGTTGTTATTGTAAATGTAAAAGCGTATACATGTGTGTTTGTCGCTGGGACCCAAGCGAATCAGACTTGTCGTAATTTGTAATTCTCAAATCTGCTTTCTTTCAAAATTTGTATAAGCTGAAGTTGGAGTTTTTAGTTTTTTGTCAGAGCAAACTTTAAATAAATCGCAGTGAAGTTTGTTCGCGTGACTTGTATTCACTGAAGTGACGTGTTGTACATGTCCTTTTAAAGAGAAGGGCGACAAATGATCGCACTTACAAACAAAACGAAGACTTCTGTTATGAAACAGCTTCCAAAAAAGATTGTTACGAGAATTTCTGACCACTGTTTCGAAATGGGAGTGACTTGTTTATCAGTGAATTGAAATAAAAATACAAGTTCTAAAGGAAGTTTTAGCAATAAATTTCAGGATAGCGTGACTGTTGGATGTCAATTTTTTATGCAAATACATAACTTCAGTCATCGAGGGGAATCCCCGAATGTGACATAATTTCAATGAATGCTGTCAGATTTTACTGACGTTGCAGTGGTTTGGAGTCTCTTGGCTACATAACGCGTTCGGCATGTCGCCGAATAATCTGGCAGATATGTTTCTACGGGAAGAATTTTAGACACAGCTGTTGGCTTGACAAATATCATCGCTTTTGCGAAGCAGAGGATTTTAAAAAAATATCAAGCTTTTTTGCCTTGTATTAAACAATTAACTAAAAAGACAGCGAACAAGAGAAAACTTCAATGACTGTTTGATGTGGTATGTCGTGGAAATGCAAACTTTTCTGCTTGTAATTGAATTTCTGTAGGGAGTCATTCTAGGGGAGCCTTTTTGTTTCAGAATATTTACTATAAAAATTGCGATCTTGAAAGCGATACACCGTGACGAGTGTTGATTTGCGCTTGTGCGATCAGACTGCCCTTTCCCAAAACAAAGGTTACTTCGCTTGTTTACAAATCCGCGCAGGTCTACTCAGTCCGTCTTTCCCTTCAAAAGTCTTCAAGATCAAGAAAGAAACAACAAACAATACTGAGGTTTTTGATCAAATAGAGAAATGAGGGAAGGTGATTTGTCTAATCAAATAAAAAATGTGCCTGTCACGGTAACGCGAGGCAAAAAAGGTGACGCGTGGGCACCCCGAACCACCGCTCCGGCCCCGAACGCCCATGCATGCTTATTCAAATGTTTTTTGTAAAGAAAGTTTCTTTATTTACTCAATTTTTTTTGTTTACATCGTACTTCTCATTTATTTCGAAATAAGTAAGTTAAAAAAGCTTTGTTGATGGGATCGACTGGTCTATTTCTGCATTTTCCTGCACTGAAAAGTCGTATTTCCGTTAGTGACTGCCTGATCAAACCGCACGCGCGCCGTCCAACGCAACAACATTTTGACATATTATGCGTGGTGGTTTCTAAGTCCGTATATTTTTCTACATCGGCTACATATCGTTACAACAGTGCGTGGCATCCTTAATAAAACCTAACAGAGATGTTTTCTCGCGAAGAAATTTTGCGGAGCGTTGTGTCCGCTGCAATCGGTGGAATACTGGCAGTGGTGGTTTTGAAATTCTTGGAGAAGAATGAAGAACCAGCGGCGCGGAGAGAGATCAGAGGAGAGAATGATTTGAACGAGCCTCAGAAACATCCACAAGAACATGACGAGAGGTTTTGCTGAGCTGCTGAGACGTAAGTGCTCTTGTTCACTTGTTCACAGCTAACGAGTCGCTACAAGTTTTCAAAGTTTTGATTTGCCTTATACGTCGGAGAAGAACGCGCGCTGCACAGTGCTGCGTAGGCTCCATTTCCGCCGCTCTTTCGAGTCATTTTCTCATTTTGATAAATTTGTATTATGTACTGCACTGTAATATTATTTATGATTGAAGACAAGATTTCTGATGAGGTGGATTTTGTATTATGATTTTATAAAAACTACACTTAATCCGAAAATCATATTTGCGCCATTTCGCGCGAGTGCGAGCGCTCAGCAAACAAAGTTCTTTGCCTCATGTTCATGAATACGGTTCGCTGGTTCCGGGTCCACAACAAAACCATGACCAAAAGGCGTCACGCGATACATGAACGTCGCGCGCATAATAAAGCCAGAAGAGACACGTCAGTGACAAACACATCCACGCGCGCTGTAAAAGCAGAGATAAATTCGGTAATATTATAACAATCTTGTTCAAGCCTTTATGGATACTGTATTAGAACGATCTTCGATCACGGATGAAAAAGAAAAACGTTTTGATATATCTGATATTAATGTTTGATGTTTTGTGTTTTGATTCCAGGAATATACATCGCAAGCAAGACCTTTAATACATCCGACATTTTTATAAAGTTCAACCTTTGGACGTTAGATTTACCCGAATTTCCACAATACCTTTGACCACTGCTGGAGTGTTACAGCAGTTATTGCGAACAGTTTTAAAATATAAATATGTAAATATCATATCTGTTTATTACCTTGTGCGTAGTTTTTCACTGAACCATGTAAAATGCTTGTTTTTGGTTTGATCAGAAGCATATATGATTCTGGTTTGATACATGGCATGAACAGCAACTACCGAAAAAATGTGATTGTAAATTACTCTTTCTTCATCTTTCTTCGTGGCGTTTGGTCTGAATCGACCTTCTCGTAAAGTATTTAGCACACTCCTTATGTTCTGGCTTTGGTTTTTGTTCGGTATACAGTAAATAGATCGCACTGTATATGCGCTGTTTTTATTATTAAAAGGATTTGCTCGACTAAAACCGCTAACTATCCTCTCTAGCAGTACATGGACACCGAAAAACTTGTATCGCTTTTGATGAGGAAACGGGGACTTACCTACCGCTAGTGGCTTCCAAACGAAGTTTTATTCCACTAAGATGAAGACCTTTTGAGCTCGACATCGTAAAATCTGACTTCTTTCCGTCAAAAGTTCGTTTTACCACAGCTGTTCTAAAAGTCTTTTCCTCAGATTCCGCAATAAGTTCATCTTAGCTGGAGTAACTAACGCGAAGCATAATAAAGATTCGAAGTTGATGTGTTTTTGCTGAAGACGTTACACGATCATATTTATCTTCCTCTCACGTCCTCGATCCTCCGCAGAGACGAATACAACAAAAGCCTTTGCGAATGAGAGAGTCAATTGTCCACATTTCCACATCGACGACTGCATTTTTTAAGTTTGATCTTGTTTTGCATACTGATCGGTCTGAACTGCATTACGTCATCCTTTGTACTCCTCTTCCTAGCACTGCATCGTTGGTCTGGTTGGTATAAATTTTAAACCAATCAAATTTCTTGTTTCTGACGGTTTTTCAATACTTTTATGCAAATTAAATGCAATGCATGGCCCAATTTCGTTGAATGAACACCAAGCAACTGCCTGGCTTAAATTTTTCCATATAACACCGATTTACTCTTTATCTTGACAAACTTGCGGAAATGTTTCCCTCTAAAGAATTTTGGCTGAGTGCATTTTTTGGTGCCATCGGAGGGATAATCTCTGTGTTGTTTTTAAAGTTCCTGGAGGATAAAGCAGCAACGCTGAGAGAGACCGGAGGACCTGATGATTTGAACGGATCTCAGAAGTGCCCACAAGAGCACGACGAGAGGTTTTGCTAAGCAAGTAAGTGCGCTTTGTGACATTGTTATGTTTTGCATACAAAGCAAGTCCGCTTTTCGACATTTATGTAAAAAAATCGCGAGGAAAGTTAATTCGTTCAAACGTTATGATGTCCCTCTAGCAGCTGATGAGAGTTTAGTCCGAGTAGGCATTTACGAGCAGTTCCCTTTTTTCCTAGGATATGTACTTGCGTTCAGCATCGTTTCTCATTTGTTTTAATAATTTTTACACACGGTTCCTTTTTTAAATTGTAAATTAAATTTATTAACTTTGGTAAAGTTTCTATTTACAACATCCCGGGAAAGGCACACGGTGCTTTGTCTTCACGAAACGGAAAATGTGCTTACCGAATGAAATTTTATGTTTAGCGCCAACACTGACGTCACGTGCGTCTAAAAATTGATTTCGCCGCATGAGCTGTCATTCGCGTTCGTAACGCAAGCATGACAAAACGCGTGACTTGGTGAATTCAATCCCATGTAGGTCCATGTACTATTCGTATTGTAGCTAGCGTTGTTTGCCGCGCGTGCTGAAGCGTGAGTGGCCTGAAGCCTTAAAAACGAGAGGAAATAGAGACAAAGGATGGAAGACTAGCGCCATTGTGGCATCACGCTGAAAAACATGTCCAGCTTCGTGGGCTACTAAAATATTGACCTGCATTTCGTTTGCGAAAACACATATGGAGTTCCTTTTGAATCGATATTGGGATATTGTACAACGATCATGCATGACTAACTCACGGGTTTTCTTTCTTTTCGTAAATTTTGTAATTATGAAAACGTAGAATAATCCGTTTGATCTAATGTCGATGCTTTCCTTTTTAGAAACGGACAGCTCAAGCAAGATCTTACAGCCAGCTTTTACTTTTGAAATCGTCTGGTTGACCACAGGAGTGTGACAGTAGTTTTCGCGGACAGTTTTAAAGCAGAGAATTGTAAAAATAATATCTAACTGTTTACCTTTTTTTTTTGCTAAACCATGTAAGGATTCTATTGATCAAATATCGTGTACTGTTTTATTTTGTTACCGTGACACCGGCGTTCAGGATAAAGCAGACTTATATAATAGATTTTAATTGTTGTTCGATTAAACAGCTAATAGATTGCAGTGAAATGTGTACAATTCACGCGATTTGTTTTATTAAAAGGATGTATTCTAAAACAAATGCTGAAGCGACTTGGTATTCTTATTGTAACATGACCGCCGTTGTCAAAAGTGCAGCAGAAATAATCGCATTTTGAAGAGTGAATCGTAACTCATCGTTCGAAAGGTTTGTTCTCCCAACTTAAGGAAGCATGGTTGCTGTTCTTGCTGACTTTGCCCAATGGTAAATGGATGGTGAAAACCAATCAAATAAACTGTCAATAATAAGCGAGCACGCCTGAAGGTAGAACAGACAAAGTTTTACCCGGAAGTGAGTTTGCTTGGTTTCTAATTATTCCCTTCGCCGCCAAGTGTATATAGGCTCGATTTCCGCCGCCTCCTCGAGTCCGGTCTTTGTTGCTTTCGGGGGGAGGAGTGCGGGCTCATTTTCCCGAAAAGCGGCTGGAAATCGAGCCTAAGTGTATGTGGCACTGCAGTGACTTGTCTGTTAGCTTTACGAGTGTCTGTCACTGTCACTGATCACGGAACGGAACAAATATTACGCCATGCGTGAATTTCATTGGTTCCTATTTATTCCCGTGTAAAATTTTTCATTCAAATTTATTCCAAAATAAAAACATTCGTCCGAAGCCCGTGTTTACGTGTGTTGTGCGCTTCAGTTCGTATACGGTTCAGTCTCGCAGGCTTCGTTAAAAGAGTGCTTTAGAAGAGTGTTGTGCTAAACAAAACCTAGCAGGGATGTTTTCTCGCGAAGGAATTTTGCGCTCTACTGTCTTCGCTGCCATCGGTGGAATAGTAGCAGTGGTGGTTTTAAAGTTGTTGGAGAAGAATGAAGCAACAGGGGCGCAGAATGAGATGAGGGAAGAGGACGGTTTGAACGAAGCTAACAAGCGGCCTCAAGAACATGACGAGAGGTTTTGCTGACAAAGTGAGTGTTTGTTCACATATTTTATTTCAATTGAAGCGATCGAGGAGCAAATTATTTATTTCAAAAGTTTTAATCGAACATCTGAGAAGTTTTGCTAACGTGACAGGGAATCGGCATATCGACAAAGAAACGATCTCCGCACCGTACTGCCACGCTTATACTTCCTTATTTTTTATCAATTTATCTTGTTTTTTTCTAGTTTTGTGTGCTAGCGTTTATTGTCATATATTTGGTAAAACATTGTAAATCAACATTACAACTTTGGAAAGATTTCTTTCTTGTCTTACTTTCCCGCGAAACGGCGCGCGCGATGCTTTGGAATGTTTTGAAACTGGTAAGGACCGCCCACGCACGCATATGCCGGCGCGCTCAATCAGCAATCGCAAGGTCTCACATGAATGGCTGGCTACCCTTTGAGAGAACAATCGAACAAACAACAGGAACAATGCCCCTAGCCCCCAAAACAATAGTAACTGCTACACTAGAGAACCAGTAGAGTTACAAGCTTACGAGAGCAAATACACTACTGAAAATGCTTACGGCACAATTCACGCATAAATTAACGTTCATTAATAAATGGATATTTTCTGAAAAGATTATCTGTTAAAAAAATCACCTCAAAATCTAGCGATCCTTAGAGCCTACAAAAACTTTTGTAATACCATATGAAATGCTTAGGCTGTGAATTTATGGTTTGCTTTAGAACACATGGAAGAGATGCCTGATTCTATTGTATGACTGCAAATTATTTACACACTAAAAGCGTGACTTCCTACGATACCGCGCGCTTCATCAATATCTAGGAGGAAGAGAGAAAATGGAAAAGAGATTGGCCCATATCCCTTGTGACTTAACGTGACAAACTAGTCCAGCTATCAAAACGGCTACCAAGGGTATCGAAACATAAAACGTTCATAAATGAATTCAAATTATAACGATTTTGACTGCCACGGTTTTTCTTCCTTTTCGTGAACTCTTAATGTAATTATGAAAACGCAGAAAAATTCTTTTGATCTAATGTCGATGCTTTCTTTTCTAGAAATGGCAGCTCAAGCAAGTATTTACAGCTAGCTTTTACCTTCGAAGACGTCTGGTCACCGTGTACCACATTTGACCACTGGACTGTGACAGTAGATTATAGCAAACAATTGTTAAACAGAGAATTGTAAATATCATATCTAGCTGTTTTCTTTGTAGGTTATTTGTCACTAGACCATACAAGACACTTGTGATTTTTGTTTCTTGATTTGATACACAGTGCGAGCATTTTATTTATATGCCACTGCTGTGTTTTGTTGCCGTGACCCTGG
Organism: Oculina patagonica; assembly: GCF_052425735.1. Classification (NCBI taxonomy): domain Eukaryota; kingdom Metazoa; phylum Cnidaria; class Anthozoa; order Scleractinia; family Oculinidae; genus Oculina; species Oculina patagonica. The sequence continues at coordinate 17,523,311 of NC_135769.1, forward strand.
AGTTCACGACGAAACTTACTTTTTATTTGATGATGTTTAAAAATATATCATACAAGACACTTGTGATTTTTGTTTCTTGATTTGATACACAGTGCGAGCATTTTATTTATATGCCACTGCTGTGTTTTGTTGCCGTGACCCTGGAGTTCACGACGAAACTTACTTTTTATTTGATGATGTTTAAAAATATATCGCAGTGAAATGTGTATTCACGAGATTTGTTTTATTAAAAGGATATAAAAGGAAGCATGGTTGCTGCACTTGCTGACTTTGGCCAAAGATATAAGATCTTCAATAAGTTTTATGTCTCGTGGAAACCAATAAACAACAATAAGCAAACACGTCTGAAGATCAAATTTGCAAATTTTTAGCCGGAAACGAATTTGCTTGTTGATTTGCCTGCTGCGCGTTGCAGACGTCACGCGACAAACGCAACATGCGTGATTTAATCATTCCACACCAAACATTGCCCGGGAGGCGAATTCCCACGTAGACTCTGTGACCCCCTTCCGCGGTATGATTTTATTATGTCAGCGGTCAACCAACTAATCAATGATCAACTAGAAGCTGCCCGCAGTCACTCAGCGGTGACATAAATAGAAGTGGTAGATACGTCATGTATAAAAGTCACACAACGAGGCAATGAAACTAAAGTAGACGAGTGAGAAAACTGGGGTTAACCTCGGTGTAAAAACCTGTGAAATTTTCCTTTGTTTTGGAACTATTGAGGTTCTTTGTTGCGTTGAGTGCCCAACTGTACCCGCCTCGCCGACAGGATGTACTCTGTGTGCTCCTGTGTGCAATGCTATTAAAGGGGCAGCTTGAAATAGAACCTAGTTGTCGTACAAAGGCGCTTTCCCGTCTGCATGTCTGTTTTGCACTTCGTTGACAGCGTTTATTTTTAGGTATTTTGTTTGTTTTTATTAGCGAAAGAACCGATCACGCGATCACACGATATTCCCGCCATTTTTGGGCTTAGCAGCCAATCAGATATTAGCTCTCCCTCGTGGATTGGAGCGAGTAGGAGAATGAAAGACTAAGAGAAAAATAATCCCTTATCGGAAACAGTTTGCTTGTACCTTGCACACAAAAGTAGGAAAATAGCGTGTTTTGAACGGGATTAAGCCTTACAGAATTGTAAGTATATCGACGATATGTTAGAAAAAGCTTTTTTTGTCGTTTCAATTTGTATTTTATCCGATTTTGAAGATGTTATAATCGACCCACATGTATACCTTTACTTTCAGTTGACAAGCTAGCGTGTGCAAGTTGGAATTTGTGCCAATAAACTAGTTCACAACAACCGGTAGATCCCGTGGACCTTATTTTCCTTGTGAATTCAAGTAGTACCCTAACCCGTGGTGCGAAACAATGTCATCCTTCAATTGCTTTAGAATTGCGGCCTTTGCCTTCCGTAGACCTTTCTTTGACGAATGCGTTTCCTGACTTTTGCTCAAACATGGGTTGTACTGCAATTATAATCACATAACAGATTTTTGATAAGACTGAGACAAACTGTTTTAAATATATAAATATTCCAATTTTTTCTGAAGGAAAAACGATGCATGCCTTGGCTTCTTGCTTCCTATTATTTGAATTTTAAAATCACTTAAATACTCTGATGGGTCTGAAGGGTACAATTTTAGGGTCAATTTTCTGGGGTTCTCTCTACATCATAAGATTCCGTCAACAGTGGATTGTTTCTCTTCTTTTGTAAGTGAATTTCGATAACAAAACCAAGATAGTGACGACTGCAATTTCGTTTCGATAAGTACATTTACTATTGCATTTACTAGAGCACTTCATAGAATAAATTAATCATCGTCGGAAAAAATGAAAGAAACCACTCTTAGACAAATTGTCTTTAAAACAAAGACCTTGTATGTTTATTTACCTTTCTTACAATGATTTCGCATTCCTTAGTATCCATTTCGGTAAGAATTTTGATTGCGTAATTATCCGCAAACGCACATGCTGAGCATTGACCTAGCACTTCATTGCTAAATTTAATTGAATGATTGAACTATTACGAAATATTATTTCTCTACGTGGAGGTCAAGTTGCACCTAAAGACCGCTGGTTTACCGCTCATTCACGCCTAGTTAGTTATTACTTAAATGGGAAGACCGCTGACATGATAATATCATACCGCGGAAGGGGGTCACAGAGTCTACGTGTGAATTCGCCTCCCAAACATTGCCCACATCAGAACCCGCTACAAATCATTTTAACAGTGTAAAAATAAACATTTGGAAGTAGAAACATAGAAGCTAACAGTACGTAATCCTAACTAATTTCTCTTTCTTGAAAAAATTAGCTTCTCTTGTAACTACTCTTGAAATTAGAGGGTTTAATAAAGGTGATGTATGTAACTCCAGAGTAGCACATTCTCTGCGTTCCTTTAAACAGAACTTGCAAAATGATCTTATGGCTATATCTTCATAATTTTCG
>NC_135769.1:17526261-17576760 GCF_052425735.1 Oculina patagonica
TGGAAATTATGAAGATAAAGCCAAGAGATCATTTTGGAAGTTCTGTTTATATAAACCCAAAGCACGTGCTACTCTTAAGTTAGGATCACTTGCTGTTTCTACGCCAAAATGTGTAGTTTCCCAATGTTGAAATGATTTCTAGCGGGTTCTAATTGTTTGTTGTTCTTGTCCTGGCTTGTAGTGAAATGTTAGCGCTGTCTGGATTAATTCCCATGCATGTTGGGCCTCTCGCGTGACGTGTGCAGAGCGCATCAGACAACTCTGACAGACAATTAAAACCAAACAAATTAACTTCCGGCTAAAAAATTTGCATACCGTATTTGACCTTCAGACGTGCTCGCTTATTGTGCATACTTCGTTTATATGTTTCCACGATACATAAAACTTATTGAAGATCTAATAACTTTGGCCAAATTCAGCAAGTACAGCAACCACGAACGCAGTCATGCACCGGCCATGTAACAGTTAGAATACCATGACACACTGAGTATGTTTCAAAGTGCATCTTTATAATAAAGCAAATCGCGTGAATACATATTTCACTGCGATCTATTTACATCAACGAATACAATTAGTTATGACAAGTCTGTTTCGTCCTGAACCCCAGGGTCACGGCAACAAAACACAATCAAAGGTAGCATGAGAATAAAATTTGATTAACACAATCTTTGACTATTTAAAAAGGCAGTGCTATTTACAATCATATTTTTGCGGCGGTTATTGTTCATACTGCGTCTAAAACCAGAAACAAGCGTCTTACATGGTTCATCGAAAAAATACGCTCAAAGAAAACAGCTAGATATGATATTTACAATTCTCTGTTTTACAATTGTTTGCTATAATCTACTGTCACAGTCCAGTGGTCAAATGTGGTACACGGTGACCAGACGTCTTCAAAAGTAAAAGCTAGCTGTGAGATCTTGCTTGAGCTGTCATTTCTAGAAAAGAAAGCATCGACATTAGATCAAACGAATTTTTCTGCGTTTTCATAATTACATTAAGAGTTCACGAAAAGGAAGAAAACCCGTGGCAGTCAAGATCTATAACATGAAATTCAAAATAAAGTTCATTTATGTTTTCGCAAAGGAAAGAACGGTCTATGTTTCGATAGCCCTTGTAACTGGACGTTTTTGGGATATTGGATGTCTGTTTTCCATTTTCTTTCTTCAACCTCTTTAAAGCTTCTGGTCGCTCGCTCGCGGTAACGTACGAAGTCAGTTCATAAATAGTCACTAATAAAATAAATGTGAAATAAAATGATCTTTGCAGTGTAAATAATTTACCAAGTCTGAAATAGTAGAATCGGGTATCTCTTCCGGCAAACGTTTTTTAGAACAGCTTTCAAAAGCCGTTCTAAAAGGCCTTCCCAGCGTTTTTGCAGTTAGTTTATTATATTTCTTTCTTTACGGAAAGCCGTGTACAAGCTTTCGTGAAATTTCAGTTCTTTTATGTGTTCTAAAACAAACCTTAAATTCACGGCTCAGCATTTCATCCCTAATTTCATGTAGATATGTTAACACAAAAGTTTTTGTAGGCTGTTAGGATCGCTAGATTTTGATATTATTTTTTTAACAAATTCTCTCCCGAAAATATCCATTTATTATTCCTCGCGAAGCGAGGCCGAAGGCCGAGCGTCGCGGGGTGTATAATTTTGTCCCTCAAAGGGCTCAGGCGGGATGAAATCTCGTGTGGAGTTTACGGTCATATATATATATATATATATTTGTGAGCTTGGTGTCTGGCGGAAATGACGTCACACGGCCGCGCGCTGGTGGCCTTATGGTAAGGCGTCGAACTTCAAATCAGATCTTCGGGACTGAGGGCGGGGGTTCGAATCCCGCTTAGGTTTTTTTTTCTTTTTTTTTTGTAGGTTCGAATCCTGAGCCTTTCAGATTTATCGTTTTTCTTTTCGGATTAAAATAACACTGATTTCCAAATAATACTCCCTCAACGCCTATTCAGGCTATAAATCTTTCATGGCCATCAGGGGCGCGCGGGCGGAGGGTTCGAATCCTCCTGCCGTTCGTTCTTCTTTTTTTAATGCCCTGAAATAAATGTCCAAAATACGAATATCCAATAATTTGTCGATGATTTTGAAAATAGCCTGCGCTTCCCAACGCTTTTAGACTTGCTTACAAGTCGAGCTCACAGAAGCTCACTACCACCAAACCGGAAATGAAAAAGCGAACGACTTTTAGAAAGTCTACAACGCTTTATACCTCTTTACGAACCAGAAAGAGCCGCCATTTTCAAAGCGGAGTAGACCCTGGGAACGAGGGTGTCGCGGCCATGTCCGTTACTAGGCAACAATAACAAATCACCGGTTAAAACCGGTTATCACTCCTTATTTATAACACCCCCCTCCCTCCCCAACCCAGAGCTTCGCGAGGCCCTGCGAGTCACGTATTACTAGTTAATTAGTTAATTTATGCGTGAAGTCAACGAAGCGTGGGCGGTCCTGTGGCACGTTTGGACAGTTTTCGGTAAACAGTTAAATCTTTGCTTGCGGAGTAGCTTGCGCGCCGTTTCGCGGGAAAGAAAAAATCGTTCCAAAGTCGTACTGTTTACTAAGTTTTACCAGCAAAACGACAATAAACACTAGCACATAAAACTAGAAAAAACAAAATAAATATACAAAAAAGGGGAGTATAAGCGTGGCAGTACAGAGCGGACAGCGTTCCTTTTCTCGACCCTATTGATATCCTGTAGCCTTCTCAAACGTTTGATCAAAACTTTTGAAACAAATAATTTGCCCCTCGATTGCAGCCATTAAATATGTGAACAAGCGCACTCACTTTGTCAACAAAACCTCTCGTCATGTTCTTGAGGCTGCTTGCCAGCTTCGTTTAAATCGTCCTCTCTTCTGATCCGTCTTTGTGCCCCTGTTGCTTCACTCTTGTCCGACAACTTTAAAACCACCACTGCTATTATCCCGCCGATGGCAGCGAACACAGAACAGCGCAAAATTTCTTCGCGAGAAAACATCTCTGTTAGGTTTTGTTTAGCACGCCACGCACTCTTCTGGCGGTACGAAACCGATGTAGAGACACGTTCTGCAGCACACGAGATAATCTGGACGTAATTAACGTATAACGGGGGTAAAAACAAGGGCATGCATGAAATTCCAAAACGAAACTTTGTTATAAATAGGAACCAATGAGCGCACGCTAAATGCACTGCGCTGCATGATATTGGATACACCTGAGCGCCGACTTGCGGAGCAAGCGATGTTTCTCTAACCTTTGTTTTGTGAAAGGACAGTGTGATGGATTCAAAAAGAGCGACTCGCTTTAAACGAAACTCTACATAACCCATATTCTTACAAGTTAATAAAAGGCGAATGGAAACGTAAACTTACTCATTTACGCGACACGCTGCTTTAAACCGTTCGGAAGGGTCGGAAAGTGACTTAATTTTCCATTGTCGACTAGTGAGTTATTTTTAAATCACATTATTGAATATAGTTCTCACAAGGGAAAAAGAGATTTTCGTAAATTAGGTGTCTTCAGGAGCGAGTAAAAATGTTGTAAACCAAACAGTATATGAAATTCTTTACTTTGAAACATATCTGCTAGAGTATTCGACGAGATGCCAAAGCGTCTTCTGTGCGAAGTCTTAGCGAGATCCAATTCACAGAATTTACATCAGTATTTATATCGTGTGACACAGGTTGATTTCGGGGATTCCCCAGCGACTACTATTGATAAGAAACATTTCAATAAACTGAGGGATGTTGTTTGTAAGTCACGAATTTACATTGTATGTTTCATTATCCTTTTGTTATATTAACAAACAGAAATTCATTTCAGAATAAATATCAACGCTAAAAGTACATGACGTTTCGGCGACGACATGTCACCATGCCATTATCAAATGCAAATTTTTACATGGTACAGAACGATATTTATAGAAAAGAAAGTGTGAAACTAAATTACAATAAATGAGGCGTGGAAAACAGAAAAATGTGCATAACTAAGGCTACGTTTACACGGATACGGTTATCAATCGACACGGATCCTGACCTCCAAACCGCATCGAAACCGACACGGTTTCGAAGTGTTTACACGGAGCCTATTTAACGATTTTCCGACTGTTTTCGAATGTGATTGTATAAGTAAGCGCTGCTCTCTATGCTTGTTTCACCATGTTTACCCTTCGCAAGCCAGCCAGTTCGTGCCAAAATACATGGCCGTTTTCAAATCGATGCGGTTTCGCCGTTTTTGACCGTTTACACGACAACGAAACCGTATCGTTTTGAAAACGCTCCACTTTTGACAGCGTTTTCAAAACGACCCGGTTACAGTAGTGGTCTCGATCGGTGCCGTGTAAACGAAAGGCGTAACCGCATCGCTTTCGATGCGGTTACAAATGAAACCGTGTCCGTGTAAACGTAGCCTAAGTAAACAGTTTCGCTGGAATGGAGTCCTTTTGAGTGTTCAGGGATGGTTTCTTTTTCCTAATTAGGAGCATCTCGTAAATTAGGCACTCAAACTTTCCGCGGCATTTCTTTAGGATGGCAAATTGGCTGTGAAGGTCGATCGGCTTTTGATTGTGTTGTTCTTGAAGGTGTTTACCAATTACGGAGTATCTGTGCTCCTCGATGCGCAGGTGAAGGTGGCGGCTCGTGTAGCCAATATAATTCGCATTGCACGAATTACATTTATATTCATATACTACACTTTGTTGGTTTACTAGAGAGGGCTTTGTTTCCGTGAACTTCAATTCTTCAGAGATTTTCTTGCTTGTGAAGACTGATGTTATTTCACGATCTATTTTCTTTCCTAGGTCACACAGTTCTCTACGTACGTAGTCAGCCGATTTTTGATCTTTAAATGGCAAGGTGATGCGTACCGGGCTGTCCGCTGGCGCAATACAGCTTTCGTTCTGGTCTTGAGAGGAATGAAATCTGTTAAGGACAGAGTCAATTAATTTTCCGGGATATTTCAGTTTCAGGAATGTGGTCTTTAGATCCCTACATTCTTGTGCGAAGAGATCCGGCGTGGAAGACAGGCGTTTGGCGCGATCAAACATAGTTCTTAAAAGTGATCGTTTATAGCGATTGCCGACGTGACTCTGGTAATGGAGCAGAAGTCCTTTATTGGTCTTTTTCCTGTAGACAGATGTGTTAAGGCGGTTATCGGTCTTAATGATTGCCATGCATAAGTTTTCGCGCGTGTTTTTAAACTAAATTTGAAGTTAATGGCATAAAATGTAAAAATTCTGGACCCAAACAGTGCTATTTGATCAAAATTAGTTTTATCGGTCGGCTGGAAATATTTCTTTGAGCAACAGCTAATTAATTCGAGATTTTCGTGGGAATGAGTATCCTAATTCACGACACAACAAATTTAATTTCAATTTGGCGGCCAAATACGGTTGAATTTCGAGTGAATTTCGCCAAAAATGAACGTAGTAAATTTCTGAGAACTTGCACATCAAATTAAAATAGGTTTGAAGACGAAAAGCCTTGATTTTTCAGTAAAAAGTCATATTTTTCTTCAATCATTTGGAGCTACATTGTTTTCCCACGCCGTGACACGCTTCAATGACGCTGTCTCATCTCGGGTAGAAGGGTTTTGAATTCTACATGTAAAGGCGGGCTAGGTTTTATCCCTTCTAGCCGGGTAACTCGGTTAGCCGGGGCACCCTCCCTCCATGTAAACAGGCCCTTAGAGAAATTCAGAAAACAAACATGTATTTTTTTACAAGCCCTCTTTAAGAAGTCTTGTATTGTTATTTATTTACATGTCGCTATCATCGTTAATACTCGGTTTGTTATTTTTTACAGTTGAAGCACGGGTTTTTCACTTAATTTAAAGCTTTTCCAACATGTTTCAACACCACTACACGCGAATTCTAAATAAAATGTAACTAAAAGCTCTAATTAGGTACTGAAGAAGGTTACGCTATTCGTAATGCACTTTTCTTCGCATTTCATTTCGCTACTGTCCACAATAAAAAAGTTTAAAGTTCTTCTTCGTTATGCAGAAGACACTGAAATAAAACGCTGCAACGTCAAGCTTGCGCATTCTAAGAAAGAGGCAGAGAACAAATTGTTAGTACAAAGGCAAAGTACAAATTTGTTATCAAGTCGGCAAGATTATTCAATTTGCGTGTCGATCACGCTAGTGTACCGGTAATTCCTGTTTCTTAAGGTTACATGTAATTCAAACAAAAGAAAGTGAAATATTAAGTTTATAGTTTATTCTTTTGGCTTGCTTTACTAATCTGACTAGCAGTTTCTTGACGGAAATCGGCATCGCGCGAAACCATTTATTTTCTTTTTTGTAGAGGGGGTTTGAAAATTCATCACCCCTCGTAGCACGCAGCAATGGAAAAATTGGCCGCCTAATTTCCAATACTTCTTGCGCAGATTAGAATCGACCTTTGTTTCTGATAGGTTTATTTATATATTGGGGTCACGAATGATTTGCATAACGTGGTAGTATTTGTCATATTAACCAGGGTGACGTCATAAGTCATGTTTGAAAATATGCTGTCTTTTTCTTTTTTACCTGAAAGCGACGTCACAATACCCCCATACTCCCGACATCTCAGCCCACATAAGCCCAGAAGAAGCCAAATCAAACAACACAATTTGTATCTTTTCATAAAATGAGTTGAATAATAAAATAAAATATAAGTTAAACCTGCAAGACTTTAAAAATTAAAAGATCTCAGCCAAGCCATAGGCATGTTCTTGACAGCCTGATTACAAATTTCCACTGTGTATGAATCCCGACTGTTTGAGAGAAATCATAACTTCTGATATAAATAATTGGTCCCTCGATTTCTCGCATTAAATATGTAAAAAAGCACTCTCACCTTCTCAGCAAAACCTCTCGTCATGTTCTTGTGGCTGCTTCTGATCAGGAGGTTGGTTGTTGAGACCATTAGGTCCTTTAATCGCCGTCACCCCTTTATCAATATTTTCCCAGAACTTTAAGAACAGAACTGTGATTATCCCACCGACCATAGCACCGAACACTGCACCCCGCCAAACGTCTGCACGAGGAAACATCTTTGCTACTAGCCAAGATAGAGTTCAAGTATTTAGCTCGCCGCACTTTAGGAACAATATAAACACAACAGGTCTTGTCGCTGACTTTCCACGTTGAGTATTGAGTTTCTTAGGGTCCTGTTTTTAATACATAAATAGAAACCAATGAAATCCACTTCCGGCGGGGTAACGTGCGAATGCATGCTAAGTGGCTACCGAACAATTAGAAAACTAGAAACAAAGCAAATTTACTTCCAGTCCTGCGTGCTCGCTTATTGATGATAGTTTAATTAATTTAATGATAGATTTTACCTCAATAATATATATCACTGGGCAAAGTCAGCAAGTACATCAACCATGCAGCTGGAACTACAGCTCTTGCGGATGATAACGGCGGTCATATACCGGCGAGTCATGTAACAGTTAGAATACCAGAGTGTATTTTTTTTGGTTAACAAAACAAATCGCCTGAATACACATTTCAAAGCGACCTATTTACAACAACGAACAACGGATACAATTTATGATAAGTCTGTTTCGCCCTGAACTACATCATATCAACAAAACACAACAGAGCAAATGAATAGAATTTGATCAAAATAAAAATCTTTGACTAATTTAAAATAAAAAGCTGTGTAATTTATTATCATCTTGTTGCGCTGGTTATCGCTCAAACAAGCAAGAGTCTTACATGGTTCATTGAAAAGCTAAGTTTTTACAGTTCTCTGTTCGAGAAATAACTGTTTGTCACACTACATTGGCAAACGCTTGTGGTACAAGGTAAATCAGAAGTCTTACATGGCTCATTGAAAAGCTACGCACAAAGAAAACAGATATGGTATTTACAGTTCTCTGTTTGAGAAATAACTGTTTGTCACACTCCAGTGGCAAATTGTATTGTGATGCAAGGTAAACCAGACGTCTTTAAAAGGAAAAGCTGGCTGTAAGTTCTTGCTTGAGCTACCCGTTTCTAGAAAAGAAAGCATCGACATTAGATCAAACGGATTTTTCTACTTTATTATAATTAGAGTTCACAAAAAAGAAGAAAACACGTGACAGTTAATCACAATATCATCATCCAGGGCCAGTCGACAATTTCAAATAGTATTAAAACATGTTAAAAGGATAAACGTTAAACCAAATAACGAAAACCTTCATGGTGAAATTCACCAGAGCAGGTAAGATCAACTTCAAAAGCACTCCGCGCTTTCTATCGATATATTGTCTTCGCGTAAGTAGCCTGTTCCACTCGCAGACGTTTGGCTATCGCTTAAGTTGATCTTTACTTACTCTGGTGAATATCACCATAAAGGTTCCGTTATTCGGATTAACTTTTTTATCCTTTACAATATCATCAATTCAAAGGGGAGTTCATATATGTTTTCACAAAGGAAAGAACGGTCAATATTTTAATAGCCCGCGTAGCTGCACGAATTTGTCACGTTATGCCAGATGACATATGGGTCAGTTACTTTTCCATTTTCTCTACTCCTCGATCTTAGAGGCTTCTGGTCGCTCGCGCGCGGTACGCGCGACAAACAACATTGCTGCCGTACGAAGTCACGCTTTTGGTCATGATTGCGAAAAGCAAGCGGCGCATTTCAATACACTCTTTTTTTTTTTATAAGAATACAGTTTTTCCGACCCAGGTTAAATATTCTTATTTTTCTGCCGATTTTAGGCTGAAAATATTCTTATGAACATTCTTAGAAAATACCGTTTGACATTTCCGTTTTAGCAAGTATTGGGTGATCAATTACAAGTGTTTGGTGTCCAGATCTGTATCGTGTTACACTTTTCGTTGCAGCCTGGCCGTTTTGGCAGATCATGACTAATACACCACACGAGTACTACGAGTAACATACGGGTAACATACGAGTAACACACGGAACATACGGGAACATACGGGTACATACAGGTAACATACGAGTAACATACGGATACATACGAGTAACATACGGATACATACAAATAACATACCTGCATACCAGTTCCTATTTCATTTCACTTTATTTTATCTTATTTTTTATTTTTATTTTATGCTCCCCCAGTGACCCCCACCCCCTTTCCCTCGACAAGGTTGCGCGACGAGCCCTAAGGACAAGACGTATCGCTGGATTTCACTGTCACGCAACGAAAAAGTACGACACAAAACCATTTACTAGTAAAAAAGTCAAGAATTTAAAATGCTATAAGATCAATAGCTCATCTTTACAATCTTACCCGTAACATACGAGTAACATAAGGACACATACGGGTGCATACCAGTTCCAATTTCACTTCACCTATTTTATTTTTCAATTTTAATTTGTGCAACATAAGTAAACCAAACAAAACATATGAGTACTTACGGGTACATACAGGTAGCATACGAGTAACAAATCTATAAACGAAAAAATCAAATAATGGTCATGCAGATGTAACGCGTTTCTCCATCGCTCTCCCCGCCAAAAAAGATTGCGTGGCGAGCCCAAAGGACAAAGAGCATTGCTGGTTTTCACTGTCACGCCATGATAAAGTAAAAACAGATCAATAATTCCGGGGGCCGTGTTTGGTCTGTAACTTTTTATATTTTCACTTAAGTCGGCTTGGGAAGGACGGGGGACGGGGGGAGCATAAAATAAAAATGAAAAATAAGATAAAATAAAGTGAAATAAAATAGGAACTGGTATGCACCCGTATGTATTCGTATGTTACTCGTATGTATCCGTGTGCTACTCGTATGTTACTCGTATGTATCCGTGTGCTACTCGTATGTTACTCGTATGTATCCGTGTGCTACTCGTATGTTACCTGTATGTAGCCGTATGTACCCGTGTGTTCCGTGTGTTACTCGTATGTTACTCGTAGTACTCGTGTGGTGTATTAGTCATGATCGTTTTGGCAAAGCAAAGCACAGAGATAAAGTGACGGAAATGAAAACACCTGTTTTTGTTTCAACTAAAAACTATATTCTTTTAAAAATCTCAGCCTCGGGTTTATTCTTAAAATATTCTTAAAAATTCGCAAATTTCAGCCTCGATATTCCTTTAAACTAGATTCTTATAAAATAAAAAGAGTGTACATAAGCACACATGAATTATTGAGAAATTGAATGCAATGATCTTCACAGCATGTAAGTACTTTAAATTAAGCGAGTTTATGGAATTTGAATCCATGACCAGGTCAATTGTTAGCCAGTTGCCACTCATCGCTCCTGGTTCTCTCACGCGAAACGCTAGACTTTCTAAAAGTTGTTCGCTCCTCGTTTCCGGTTTGGTGGTAGTAGACCCCGGTGCGAACTCGAGCTCTCGCGCTTCGCGCTCGCTTTTGCGCTTTGCGCTCTGTAAGCTCGACTTGTAAGCAAGTCTAGCGAAACGCCAAACCAGCCGAGAGCGACGAGAAGCGTCTGGGATTGGTGGCTAGTCAGTTGTAGGTTCAAATAATCCGCATTTAAATTGCACTCTATGAAGATCATTTCATTCATTTTAATGATTTAACCGCCGTTCGTTTATGTCTTTTCTAACATGTGCTTACCAAAGCACATGGTGATGTCATACAAGGGAGCAGAGGCTCTCTTTCGTCATATAGAAGTGCGCCGGGATTGTGCTAACCGAAGCACATTTTATGATGTCATCCGAATTCTGTGCCGGAAATAAAAAGTTGCTTACCGAAGCATCTTACCACAACTTGAGATACACCGCAGACCTTTGGCACATTCCCGGGAAATTAGCATAACGTATAACAAACAGAAGTTACCCAGTTTACTTGATTTTTTTTAATAAAATGAGCCGTGCATTAAAATGAAACAAACTGTTTATCGTTTCTTTTTTTGGCATTAAACTAGCACAAAAAAAACTTTGCTGATTCGGGAAAGATGCACATGTGCAGACCCCAACTCGGGCTAAACTCCCCTCAGCAGCAGTGAGAGGGCAAATAAAAAACTTTTGAAATAAATAATTTCCGTCTCGATTTGTCACATAAATGACGAAAGCGCACTTACTTGCTTAGCAAAACCTCTCGTCATGTTCTTGTGGGCGCTTCTGAGATTCATCAGGTTCTCCGGTCTCTCTCCCTGTTGCTCCCTTTATATTCCCCAATAACTTTAAAAACAACACAGAGATAATTCCACCGATGGCACCAAACACTGCAGTCTGCCAAAATTCTTCAGACGGAAACATTTCTGCTAGTTTCTCAAACTTTAGACCAGATGTACTGTTGAAAAAAATAATTTGAGCCGGGCTCTAGACTCAGAGTTTCTTTCGAGTTTTGTGTCCTCGTGTGACCTTCTTGTTCCTCTGCAGTTTTCGAGAAGTTTATTGTTCAACCTCACTGAGCACTTATCATAACAAGAAATTTGATTGGTTCTTCTATCTGATACTATTCTGGTATACAGACTATTCTGACTATTCTGGAAACAGTACTGGCCCTGAAGAAGACTAGCTCTTCTAGTTGAAATATTGGCCAATAAATCTTGCCCTCCTACCGTTGTACCAGCATTGTAATCAATATGGGTTTATTCTGGTATGCTGGAGGACGTGGCACATACAGTTCAGGCCGATCAACAGTTTGCAATATAAGCAACAAGAGATAAATGATAAAACTGAAAGTCGTGGGTGCCCATGGACATGATATATATGGATGAATAACATGACCGCGTCACATCTTCAGCAAGACAACAACCGTAAAGTACCTGCTATATTTCAGGTTAACGAGGTTTAATACTCCGACTAAGATGAAATAACTGTAAAAACTGTGGAATTAGGGCATGTAGACAGTTGTGGAAACAGGAAATTTTGGCGGAAAGAAATCGGAATTAGGTTATCGAATTTTAGTCTATTTAGGTTATCGAACTCAATAAATAAGATTAACCACGTTTAAGCTAAAAAGACAAACGAATACGCACAGTTTGCATTTCCGCGGCGACATATTGCATCAAACAGTCATCGAACAGATCAAAGTTTTCTCTTGTGCGCTGTAAGTCGATTTTAAAAAAGGCGATGCAAGTTAGACGACCAGAGGGGCAAGTAAAAAGTTTGCAATATCTGTGAATCCAACAGTTAATTGTGTCTAAATATCCTTCACGAAGAAACATATCTGCCATTTGGCGACATACTAAAACTGAACGAGCTAAGGGGTTTTCCTAGCGAGATCTAACCATTTACATTGTCATTGGAATTATGTCATGTTCGGGGATTCCTCAAGTTGACTGTAATAATGTATTTGCATAATGACATCAAACAGTCACGCTATCCTTGAATTTTCGACATTTAGGTCTTGTACTTTATTTCACTGATTCACGAGTCATTCCCATCTCGAAACTCTGGTCTGAAATTTTCGTAAGCATCTCGTTTGGAAGCCGTTTCATAACGAAAGTTTTCGTCTGCTTGTCAACAAGTGAATACAAATTACGCGAATTTCACTGCGATTTCACTGCGATTTATTTACAGTTGACTTTGACAAAGAACTAAAAACTACAACTTAAGCTTGTAAATATTTTGAAAGAAACCAGATTAAATTGGACATAAAGTGTGGATTGTGAATTACAAATTACGACAAGTCTGATTCGCTCGGGTCACAGAGACAAAACACACTTGTAAATACGCTTGTACATAAACAATAACAACTGTCTTACTATTAAGATAAGGCGAAAATTACAATCATACATTTGCGGTTGTTCTCTCTAGTAACAGGATGTGTACTACTAATCACAATATAAACTGAATACTACAGGATAGTCATGATCTGACTGATGATTTACATGGCAAACAACTTAAAATATTAACAATTCTCAGTTCTGCAAATGTCTGCACTTTAAAACGCATTGCGGTACACAAAATCAATCAGACTTCTTGGGAAGTAGAAGCCGGTCGTACGTTCTTGCTTGAGCTGTATATTTCTAGAATTAAAAAAAAGGAAAAATTACATAAAAATTCCTTTTTTTCAAATTCAGAATATGCGAAAATAAAAAAACCCATGGAGCTTATTTAGTGTCTTTCGTAAGTAGTCTGTGTAGTTGGAGATGTCTGTCATGTGATGTCAATGTAGAAAATCGGTCTCTCTTGTTTCTTCTCCATTCATCCCGCTCGTTCTTGTGGCCGCTTCAGGCCGCTGGCACTACACCGTTTCTTTCCGGAATTAAAAGAAAGTAGTCCGAAAGTTATTATTCCGAAATTAACGTTGTGAGAGAATTCGAGCATAACTTACATAGTTTGACTGCTCCGTCCGTAACAATGCGTCACAAGATTACAAAAACAACAATCAAGGAAATTCAAGTGTGGGCGCCACGTGATTGGTGAATTAATCTAATCAAATACATGTATCGGCAGCCAGGGGGCATACGACAGACATATACTTCACAAACAAACGACCCATGGAACAAGATCCAGCTCAAGCTCATTTGCTTATTTAACAAAAGAATGACAAAACAGCACATTCATCCTTCACGCTCGAAGGTCATTATTTTTTCGCACGCGCGACGGACTCTGCGAAAAAATATGGACTGCTCGTGGTCTTGCAGGCTATAAACGCGAGGTTCGCTTAATTTTCCAAAAATACAAGAGAAGCCTTTGCAGAGCACAGTCATGGCACGATGAGTCACCTCAGCTAATGTATGTCCACAGAGTCACTCCTTACTGTTTGTCCAGACTGAGTCAGGTGTAGCACGCGGGAAAAGAAAGCTCCTCGTCTCGAACCGCGCACCGGACCAGAGAACCAACGCAAACTTTCAGTCACAAGAAGTTATAATAATTGAATTATATTTTTTAAGATATAAGAAACGAAGCTAAGATGGACATAAAGCAAGCAGAAAATTTAAAACATCCAAACGGCGTCAAGTACGCGAAATCTTCTCCGCTGTTCGTGGCAAATCAAAACCTTTGAAAATTATTTGCCCTCGATGCATAAAACTCACTCACCTTCTTAGCAAAATCTCTCATCATGTTCTTGAGGCCTCTTTTCAGGTTTGCTCAAATCCTGTCCTCTGATCCCTCTCTGTCCTGCTCCGAGTCCTTGATTCTCCAGCAACTTTAGAAACACTACTGTGATTATACCACTGATGACACCACACACAGTACTCCAGCAAATTTCTTCAGGAAACATTGCTCCTAGCTTGTCCGGGTCGAAAGGCCAAATGTATTAATCACACGGCGCACTAGTGGAAAGCCTAATAACGGTTTAAACGTCGTTCTCTTTTTAACGTGTCGCGTCACGACGCAGTAGTGAAATGGTCGTTGTTTTCTCACTTTCTCAACCAACCCTGACATGACCCATGTTTGCTGATGTATGATAATCCCGTATGTCGTGAAATGGGAGTGTTTTCTCACTTTCTCAACCACCCTGACATGACCATGTTTGCTGATGCATGATAATCGAAGCAGTGGGGTATAAATAGAGACCAATAAAATTCAGTTAAAGATACTTTACGTCAATCAGTTTTCTGCTTAACAACACTTTCGAAAGAGATCCGGAATGTAAACACGTGTAACACGGAACCGAAGTTTGTAGAACGCAAAAGAACGCAAAATGGGTTCATTGGTTTGATCTAATCTTTTGCAGCAAAGTGGAAGAAGATGGGATAAAAAAGCGGCTCACCGCAAAGGAGCACTCTGAAATAACAGAAAGTAACGTTAAAAAGACGAAACATACTGTACTCCTCTCAGTTCTTTCGTGCGTCAAAGGAATGCGCACGTTGTACTTAAAATCCATGTCTTGCGGCAAAAGCAATACAATACTGTAAACTGAAGTAAATTCTCCGAGGCGTAAAAATATCTACCATTGAAACACAGATGAATGAATCCTTTGGCACCGTTTTATATCCTTTCTACAAAAAAACACTGAATTGATCATATGCAAGAATTTTTGCAGCTCACACGTTCAAATTCTCCACAAGGAAACTTTTATGCCAGTTTTAGTTCATATGTACAACAGGCAACACTTGTCGGCGGATTGTCGGTGGTACACACGGTTCGAAAGTTTTGGCGGATCAATGATATTTTGTGAGAAAAGCGGGCGGTTGTACACAGGTTACATTACTCAACCCACTTGTGCTATAGGTTAATAACGATGTTAAATAGCGTGTAGCATGGCATAGGCTTTGAAGTGGACGAAAGTGATTGTTGACAAATTTAAACGTATCTTGATCCATATCACAGAAAAATTCAGGAATTTGTATGCCCTGCTTTTTGCTTTTATCAAAATAATTACGGTACCGAATTGTGAAGGAACAAAACGGCAGGGGACCTGCTTCTATCTTGAAAGTCTTGAAAAGGCCACTGTTCAAGTGCGCGTAATAAGTTAAATTTATTCCGCAAAGATTCACATGACCAACTTTAATAACAATATTTTTAACTGCATATTCACACCTCCGCGTCCCTGACCAAGCAGTGTCACGGTCTACTGGGAAGAGCGGTACTCGTGTATAATCCGTCACCGGAACAAATATGCTACAAGCAAACACACATATTGCAGCGTGTGATATTTACAGCTAAACTGACAAGTAACAACTGGACCTTGTAAACGTATAAAGTTGTCATTTGCTGTCAAAACCAGAAAACTGTTGGATCTCAGTCTGTTTGCCAAACTACAAGGCTAGTAACAATACCGTCTTCTTCCTCTACATATCATTGTCGGTGATGAATTTACAAAAGTGCTTGTTACTCAAAATAACATCTGTGGTAAGTCATTTACAAGACTAGTTTAAGTTTCGGTTTTATTACAATGCCGTTCTCTTCCACGGTATATAATAAATAACAAAAGTGCTTGTAGCAAATATACAGTAAAAAACACAGCAACAAAATGGTCGCTAAAGAACAGCTCCATCACAACAATATTACCTGAAGCTATAAACAACAGAAATAGCTTAAATACGGTATTGTGTGAAGGTCCTTAGCCTGCGTTGCAGACGAACTTAACCCCGGTTCTGTTCGTCTACAACGCAGGCTAGAAGGTCCCTAGTTAATTCTTTGATTGTTCGAAAAGGCAGTGTAATTTTCAAGCACATTTTTGCGATCATTACTACTCGTAATATGTAACAAACAAGCATTTTACATTGTTCAGTGAAAACCAATGCACAAGGAAAACAGTTTATAAACATATATTAACAATAGTGAAGAAATTATTCAACATGACACGAGCGTGGGAGCTCACAACGAGTCTCTCGTAGCTCAGTTGGTTAGAGCGCCCAACCGGTATCTGGGAGGCCATGGGTTCGATTCCCATCGGGGACTCAGTTTTTTTCTTTGTCCCACGCTCGTGTCATGTTGAATAATTTCTTCACTATTTATCACCGAGCTTGAAATTTACCATCTTTATTATTTACTAATATATTAACAATGTTCTGCGCGATAACTACTGTCACACTCCACTGGCTAAAGTCATATTGTGGTAATTCCGGAAAGTCTGACGTCTGAAGGTTAAAGTAAATGTCGGCTGTACGTTCTGTAAGTTCTTGCTTGTGCTGTTTATTCCTTGGATAAAAACGGAAAACATCAACATTTTCGTTCCTTGCCTAAAGAGTTCACGAAAAGAAATAATACTTGTTCAAGGTCGTATAATATTCATTCGAAAGGCAGTCCAGCTTATCGGGAAGGACAAAGTGATCACGAGCTCGATGTTTTGTATATCAGAAGCCTGCCACATGGGATACTGATCTACCTTTGCTTTCCTCTCTGACCCTAGTCTGTGAGCTCGCGCGCAATGCAACTCGCGTTGTTGTATCGCGTGTCAAGCAATGCCAACCAGACGTTTCAGTCATCGCTTTAGCCACGCTTTATTGCGCACTTGTTTGACACTCAAGGTCACGTGATATGTAGTGATATGTAGCTACATGTAGTGATATGTAGTGATATGTAGTGATATGTAGCTATATGTGAAGCCAACCGGACAACCGGAAACGCGCAGAGAAAACCGAGTTGTCCACCAAAACCAGCCAAAACTCTGCCAAAACGTTTCCCATAAAAAAAATGCCGAAGTTACAATGCTGATTTATAATTATTGTAAAAATTATTTTAATAGAATAAGCCATACATAAAATGAAAAAATGCGAAGATATCAAGTGAGAACAATGACAAGCACATAAACAAAAACAATTTGAAATAAGAAATTCGTAGCGCGCACTACACGCCACTTTTGTCGTCGCGTTCATATACTTTTATGCGAGTCTTCTCGGATGTTTGAAGCAAATCAAAACTTTTGAAATAAATCATTTGCACTCGTTTGCTGCAATTAAATATGCGAACAAGCGCACTCACCTCTCAGCAAAACCTCTCGTCGTGTTCTTGAGGCTGTTTCTCAGCTTCGTTCAAATCATTCTCTCCTCTGATCTCTCTCCGCGCCGCTGTTTCTTTTTTTCTCCAACAACTTCAAAACCACTACTGTGAGTATCCCGCCGATGGCAGCAAAAATAGCACTCCGCAAAATTTCTTCGCGAGAAAACATCTCTATCAGGTTTGTCTGCAAGCCGCGCACTGTTCTAACGATATGTAGCTTATAAGTAAACCCGCCGCCGTGTGAAGTGTACTTGTTATTCACCACCGCGCGGGGTGATACCGAAAAAGAAGAGATTGGCACTTGAAAAAGAAACCAATGAAATGCACTTCCGGGCGCTTCGTATTGGATGTATATGTGACCCCTTTGACTCGTGCGTAGGAGTTATTTTGGTGTATTTTGATTTCGAGTGCAATTTGGAATAAATCAGCACGACGAGTACATTATATGACACCTTGAACTTTCCACTTTTCCAATCATGCGTAGAAGATATTTCACAGTTGTTTGGAAAACTAAAGACGGATTGGATTTGAGATGAATCTGGTGTTAAACCCATAGCAACAGTACACTCCAATGAGTTGTTGTTTGGATTAATTTTGCACTGCGTCAGCCGTGATGTCACATCGGCCCAGAAGGATTCCGTTTTAGGGCATTTCCAGAAAAGATGAATTAATGTTTCTGGCACCTCACGGCAGAAGGAGCACTTAGAGTCATCTTTAATTCCTATTTTTGTAAACAAGTGAACTAACTATTGTTTTGGGAAAGGACAGCCTGATCGTACGAGCGCAAATCAACACTCGTCGTGATAAACCGCCTTCGAGACACAACCACAACAAATATCGTAGAAATTCCGCAAAAATCCGAAATTTGAAGTCGAAAGGACAAATGAAAACGCGAAGTTTACATTTCCACGACATACTGCATCAACCAACATCGAACGCTCGCTAACACATCAACAAGATTGCCACATATTTTAGTGAGGTTGTCTCTTGATCGATCTATGGTTCTTTCTGTACATCATTACATTTAATTCTTCCACGCAAAAAAGAAGCTTAGCATATTCTGCTTCACAATTACACTTCTGCACGATTTACAAAGCGATGCAAGTTAGAAGTCAGGGCCGAGTAAACAGGTTGTAATATCTGTCATGACAGTTTACTGTGTCTAAAAGTCTTCAGGTAGAAACATATCTGCCAGATTATTCGGCAAGATGCCGAAACGTGTTATGTAAGAGGAACATTGTTTTCCTAGCGAGATCTAACTGCAGAAATGTTCGTAAAGAAATTTAACACCATTTAACTTATCATTGAATGATGTCATAGTTCGGGGATTCCCCTCGTTGATCAAATTACACATTTGCATATTGACATTTACCCAAGACACGACAGTGTTGTATGTCACAATATCCTCGAATTTATTGCTAATTCGAACTCTCCATATGATCTATGTACTATTTATTCTTTGAAAAAGAACTAAAAGCACCAACTTCAGCTTATACATGTTTTGAAAGAGGCAGATAATAGAATTACAAATTACGATAAGTCTGATTCGCTCAAGTTACAGCGGCAAAATACGCTTGTAACTAAGCTTGTACATAAAAAATAACAACTGTCTTACTATTAAGATAAAGCGAACATTGCGGTTGTTCTTTTTAGAAACAGGATGTATACTGCTGATCACAATATGAACTGAAATACTACAGGATAGTCATGATCTCATACATGGCAAATAACTCAAAATATTTACAATTCTCAGTTCTACAACTGTCTGCACTTCAAAACGCATTGCGGTACAGAAAATCAATCAGGCTTCTTCAGCAGTAAAATTCCATGCTTGAGCTCTATTTCTAAAATGAAAAAAAAAAACATCATTTTTTTCTTGATTCAGAAAACACGAAAATTAGGGGATGCCATTAAGTGCAAGTGCCTTCAGTTGTCTGTGCAGTTGGAATTCTGATTTGTCACGCGATGTCTTCGTAGAGTTATTTACTGATTCAACACTGAGTAGAATTTTGATATTACCAGTAGGGGGGGTAAAGAATTTTACAATTCATTTTGTCAACCTTTAACAAAGTTCATTATAAACATGGTGTTCGAATAGTGTTTGAAATTTTGCCAGAATTTTGTCCGATTGGAAATGACAAGAAAGCGGTCCGAGAGTCATGATTATAAGTTCGAAATAAAACATAACAATGGGAAGAATTTTAATTTTTACCAGTTAGAGTGAAAAATTAGTTCACGTAATCAATCTTAAACATTGATCATTTCAAATATGGTGTTTAAAATCGTACCAAAATTTTGTCCGAAATTAAAAAAAAGCGGTCCAAAAGTTATTAGTCCAAAATCATAAAACATAAACGCTTCCGAAGTGCGGTGAACCCTGCGCGTATACAGAGCGTGTTTATTGATCGCTCCGGGAAAACTCCCGCATATTAATGTAACTGCTGTAACTGCGCTATTATGTTGGCCTTTCTGAACTTTCTAAAATTTTAGTCCGCTCTAGTATTACATTGTTGTTGTGTGTTAACAACGATCATGTGCCAGGTAATGTTGATAAGTCAGCCCACAGTGGGCGCGAGACTGAGACAGAACTCGGCACTAAACAGGAACAAAATGGACAGACAGATAGGCTTAAAATTTTAGAATTTTTTTTCGCGATCTTTGAAATGAAATCATCTGCACCCTAGGGAGCGCTTTAATCAGACGAGAAAACAAAGGAAGCCTTTGCAGAAGACAGTGACGTTTACGTTTTACGTCACCACGCCACCACCACCATTCACACGCGGGAAACAGAAACACCCTCTCGCGATCTCGTACCGTGTCAAGTCGTGCGTCGAACCCGGGAAGCTTAGCCGAATTTTTAACACGTTTAAGCACATGGAAGTCATAATATTGATTTGCAGTTTTTGAGAAACAACAAATTAAAATGAAAAAAGCATATAAAACTAGAAAAGAAAAAATAAGATGTCGAATTCGCCGGCGGGCCTAATTTATGCGCGAAATCTTCTACGCTGTTCGAACAAAATAAAAACTTCTGAAATAAATAATTTGTCCTCTAATCAATTTCCCAGCAAATGTGTGAAAAATTGCACTCACTGTTCTCCTTAGCAAAACCTCTCATCATGTTCTTGAGGCCTCTTTTCAGGTTTGTTCGAATCATCCTGTTGTCTGATCCCTCTCTGTCCTGCTCCGAGTCCTTGATTCTCCAGCAACTTTAGAAACAACACGGTGATAATACCACTGATGACACCACACACAGCACTCCAGTAAATTTCTTCAGGAAACATTTCTCCTAGCTCAGTTGTCCAAGGCCAAATTTGTTAAGCACACTGCACACTGCTGGAACTAACTTTTCCCCCTTTCGCACTTCTCATCATCCTTCGCGTCTTGCAATTTTCGCATAAGAGACGACTGGGGACGAGTCAGCTGCTGGAAAGCCTTATAACGGTGTAATAGTCAATCTCTTTTCAACGTTTTCGTGTCACAGCGCAGTGGTATGGTTGTATTATATCGAGTGTGCAGCTCAGTCAACCCTAACCACTTGCTGATCAGAACAATGCACGTCAGTGAGATAAATGGTCATAAATAGAGAGCAATCACACACAATACCGTTTTCTGTGCGAGAACACTAACAATTAGGGAGAAATGTTGGGTGGCTTGAGATCCTAGTCAGCCACGCCTCTATGTTATTGTTTAGTCATTCGCTATTCGGGCAACTGCTGGGAGCCTTGTTTCAGATTACATGTGACGCGCGTACAAAGTCAACAGACCGCGACGAAATTAGACAACGCGCGAATATATATAGGACCCCGATTAGAAGCCGGCCTCGTATAAACGCCGGGTCAAAATTGCTAGTTTTTAAATAAACGCCGGAGGCGTTTGTTCGGGGTCCCGGCGTTTATTTGAGGTCAAGCTAACAAGTAAATATATTCTGTTTGTCACAAATCTTGATTGAAACATAACCTATTCAATCCGTAATAATGCACCTTTGGGAAATAATAACCTTTAAGTACCCAGGGACAGTTTTTCGGGGCAGAACGAAGAGAAAAATCGTCCCGCCTTGATAAACTGCCCCTTGGTCTCGAAGATTGGTAACAATAAATCAATCTGAAAAATTGGCAGAAAATTGCAGTCCGTTAATAAACGCCGGGCCCCGATTAAACGCCGGCTTCAAATAAACGCCGGGTTCACCAAGCCAAGTTTGAAATAAACGCCGGGGGCGTTTAATTGAGAAAATACGGTATATTTTAATATCACCACCCTTATGAGTGCCTATATTGACCTCTGTACAATTTGTCCTGTCTCGGCTAACTGACAAAGCCAAGAACGAAACAACTGAATTAAGCTGAAGTCGACACGAAATCCAAGTAAATTTCCCGAACAAAGCGTTTTACAAGCCGCGAGATCACCAGTTTCTAATAAAATTCCTTCGCTACGCTATAAAATCAGTTTTCTGGTAATTTCAGGTCTTGATTTCAGCGCGTTTCTTTCTGTTTTTCTTGACTGTTAAGTTCTTATGTGGACAAAGTGACTAAAGCTTATGGAGATTGGAAACAGCGTGTGGGCAACTTTGGCGGGCAAAAAAATCTCTGGCACCCAGGGCACATAAACGTAAACAAGAAAATTTTGAAATACCGTAAAAAATCTTAACGCGGCAGCGCTGAGCAGTGCACGCTGATGTCCACGTTCTTTCTGTAGTCATGTTCATATTCTATAAAGCAAGTCCTCTCAGATGTTTGAAGTAAATTTTAAAAAACGTTTGAAACGTTATTAAATAAATCATTTGCGCTCGATTGCTGCAATTAAATATGTGAACAAGCGGCCTCACCTCTCAGTAAAACCTCTCGTCATGTTCTTGAGGCTGTTTCTCAGCTTCGTTCAAATCATTTTCTCCTCTGATCTCTCTCCGCGCCGCTGTTTCTTTCTTCTCCAACAACTTCAAAACCACTACTGAGAGTATCCCGCCGATGGCAGCAAGAATAACACTCCGCAAAATTTCTTCGCGAGAAAACATCTCTATCAGGTTTGTCTAGCAAGTTACGCACTGTTCCAACGATATGTAAGACAAAGATATGTAAGACAGCCCGCCCGTATCCCGCCGCCGCGCGCCACTTGCAAAATGAAGAGATTGGCACTTGTATAGATAGAAACCAATGAAATGCACTTCCGGGCGCTTCGTATTGGATGTGTGTGTGACCCCTTTGAACTCTCCACACAAAAAAGACAGATTCCTTGTTTTTGTATTTGCGCGATCGCACGAACATGACGTTTTTGTTATTGTGACTTTTAAAATCCCGAAAATGAAGAGATTGGCACTTGTATAAATAGAAACCAATGAACTGCACTTCCGGGCGCTTCGTGTGACCCTTTGAACATTCCACCCTTCCAATCACTCGTGCGTGTCTTAGTTGATCGATAACAACAGACAAATTGGATTTGTAAACAAGCGAAGTAACCTAAGTTTTGGGAAAGAAAAGCCAGACCGCACAAGCGCAAACCAACACTCGTCGTGATGCCTTCGAGACACAAACACAACATCGTAGAAATTATACAGAAATCGGACTCGCGTAGAGTGAAATTGTACAGAAACCAAATTGAAGTCGAAAGGACAAATGAAAACACAAAGTTTACATTTCCACGACATACTGCATCAACCGACATCGAACGCTCGCTAACACATCGACAAGATTACCACATAATTTAGTGAGGTTGTCTCTTGTTCGCTCTATGGTTCTTTCTGTAGATATAATTAAATTCTTCCACGCAAAAAGAGAAGCTGAGCATATTCTGCTTCACAAACAGACTTCTGCACGATTTACAAAGCGATGCAAATTAGACGTCAGGGCCGAGTAAACAGGTTGTAATATCTGTAATGACAATTTACTGTGTCTAAAAGTCTTCAGGTAGAAACATATCTGCCAGATTATTCGGCAAGATGCCGAAACGTGTTATGTAAGAGGAACATTGTTTTCCAAGCGAGATCTAACTGCAGAAATGTTCGTAAACTAAAAGAAATTTAACACCATTTAACTTTTCATGAAATGATGTCATAGTTCGGGGATTCCCCTCGTTGATCAAATTACACATTTGTATATTGACATTTACCCAAGACACGACAGTGTTTGTACGTCATGATATCCTCGAATTTATTGCCAACTTCGAACTCTACACACGGCCTCTGCATTATTTATTCTTTGACAAAGAACTAAAAGCTTCAGTTTCAGCTTACACGTGTTTTGAAAGAAAACAGATAAACTGTACAATTACAAATTACGGTCGGTAAGTCTGATTCGCTCACGTCACGATCACAGCGACAAAACACACTTGTTAATATGCTTGTACATAAAAAATAACAACTGTCTTCCTGTTAGGATAAAACGAACATTGCGGTTGTTCTCTCTAGTAACAGGATGTGTATTACTGATCACTATATGAACTGAAATGCTACAAGATAGTCAATCTCTTACATGGCAAATAACTCAAAATATTTACAATTCTCCAGTTCTACAACTGTTTGCACTTGTTAACGCATTGTGGTTCATAGAATCAATCAGACTTCTTGGGAAGTAAAAGCCGGACGTACGTTCTTGCTTGAGCTGTATATTTACTAGAATTAAAAGAAAGACAACATCACTTCAAAAAAATGTTTTCCTAGATTCAGAATACACGAAAATTGAGACCTTTAAAATAAAATTAAAACATCGTCTTTCGCTAATTGTCTGTGTAGTTGGAGATGTCTGCCATGCGATGTCAGTGTAGAAAACCAGACTTTCTTATTTCTTTTCGATCCCTCCCGCTTGATCTTGCGGCTTCTGGCCGCTCGCACGGTGGCATTGCGTGACAAATAACGCTAACTACGCTGACTAAGAAAGATGAAGATTGAAGTGCTTAATCGCCCAAGGCCTTTGTTTATTAAGGACGACGTTTTTACTAATTCAACGACGTGTAGAATTTTGATTAAACCTATTTTAAATACATTAAGTATTGTCAAGAGAAAATAAGTCAGTTGGAGTGAAGGATTAAATTATTTGATCGATCTTAAACATAGATCATTTCAAACATGGTATGCGGAAATTACAAGAAAGCGGTCCAAGAGAAGTGCGGAGAACGCAGCGCGTTTATTGGTTGTTCTTTGTCCGGAATTGAAAGAAAGCAGTCCATGCAAGAGATATGCGTTATAAGTGCGGAGAACGCAGCGCGTTTATTGGTTGTTCTGGGAAAACTCAGACACTCAGGGCATGAGACAGAGCTCGACAGTGAGCAGAAACAAATTGGACAGACAATTAGGCTTTAAAATTTGAGAATTTTATATTTTCGCGATCTTAGAAATGAAATCATCTGCACCCTAACGAGCGCTTTATCAGAGAAGAAAACAAAGGAAGACTTTGCAGAAGAAAGTGACGTTTCCGTCTTACTTCGCCACTTGATCGACTATTCACACGCGCGGGAAACAGACCCTCTCGTACCCTGTCAACTCTTGCGTCGAACCCGGGAAGCTTAGCGAATTTTTAACACATTTAAGCACATCGAAGTTACAATATTGATTGCAGTTTTTGAGAAACAAGAAACTAATCTGAACAATACCATATAAAAATAGAAAAGAAGAAAGAAACTATTAAAACAGAATAAAATATCAACGGCCAATACCAATGGCCGGCCAAATTTATGCGCGAAATCTTCTACGCTGTTCGGACAAAATCAAAACTTTTGAAATAAATAATTTGTGCTCTTATCAATTTCCTAGCAAATGTGTGAATAACTGCACTCACCGTTCTTCTTAGCAAAATCTCTCGTCATGTTCTTGAGGTATCTTCTCAGGTTTGCGCCAATCCTGGCCTCTGATCCCTCTCTGTTCTTGCTCGGTTCCTTGATTCTCCAGCAACTTTAGAAACAACACGGTGATAACACCACTGATGACAGCACACACAGCAATCCACAAAATTTCTTCAGGAAACATTGCTCTTACTTTGTCCAGGGCCAAATCTATTAAGTAAGCAAAGCAAGCACCGGTGTAGAATCTTTTATTGCTTATCCCGCACTGTAGAGCTAGCCTGCGAACAGGCTCCCGAGTGGGTTTTTTACGCGAGCGAAGCGGGTGAAGTTACGCGAGTGGGGTTTTTAGGCCCCGCTCTTCCGCTCGCTTCGCTCGCGTAAAAACCCCACTCGGGAGCCTGTTCGCAGGCTATGTAGAGCTGGAGGATAATGAGCCTGAGCCGATGCAAATACTGAAGGCCAGGTTTACAAATATATAAATAGTTTGCAGGTTTGGTCGAAATTCCAATCCTGTCAACCGGCTCAAAAGCAACAATCGTCACATCTTTAATCCAAAATACCCTGTGTAGCTGGATATGTTGGTCACGCGACACAATGTATAAACCGAGGTCGATGGGTCTCTCTCCCTTCTCTTTCCTTCCTCGTTTCGTGTTATTCCTGCCACTGCGTGACAACACTTCCTATCTGCAACGGCTTAACACACAGACAGTTTTGGGCTCTGCTTATTATGCACTTCCTTTGCTCAATCTACATTTAGCCTCAGGGGTTTCCGAGATCGAATTTCGAAGATCGTTTTCGGCGTCTTAAATTCTGTTTGATTTTGCCAGAACTACAGTAAAACCTCGATTTAACGAAGGGCCAAGGGACTGGGAAAATTTGTTCGTTATATCGAGGGTTCGTTATATCGAAAACCTCGATATAACGAATTCGCGGAAAAACAACCAAAATGTTCGTTATATCGAGGTATAGTTAATAATTGTTTTCACGCTGTTATGTTGCACTACCCAACATTTACTGATCGGAACGACTATCAAAAGCAACATTTATGCTTTAATGTCTTATATCGACATATGCATAGATATGGTCATATGTCTTGACTCCGTTCTCCTGTTACAGGATTATAGTATTCTCATTCTTGTTGGTCTGTTCTACATTCATTTTTTGTCGCGAGTTAACTATAATTCGTTATATCGAGGTATATTTTACGTTTGGGCTTCCGAATTGTGTTCGTTATAACGAGGATTTCGTTATATCGAGGTTCGTTATATCGAGGTACTGCTCCATATATTTTTCTGTAATTTTGGCCGGGCTGAAGAATATCGTTCGTTATACCGAGGACTTCGTTATATAGAGGTTCGTTAAATCGAGGTTCCACTGTACTAGAAAGTGCCGGGTTCAAAAATTATTAGACCGAAATGAAACCTCCGAAATTTTGGAGTACGAGGGCCCAACATACGAAGCGTGTGTTGACTCGAAGTTAAAATATTTTACTGTTTTATTTTTTTCAGGGAAGGGAATGAAGCGTTTGTTAAAACGAAAAAAAAAGGGAACGATGACCAAAATCTAAGAGTTGAAAATAAATCAATCTGAACGGTGCTCGCCGGGTACATGCCAAGTTTTATTGCTGGTAACGGCAGCAAAAATAGAGCCTATTTGAGAGACTGAATCAAAACTTTTCAAATACATTTTTCCAACTAAATATGTGAAAACCCACTTACTTGCTCAGCAAAACCTCTCATCGTGTTCTTGAGGCCGCTTCTCGGACTTGTTCCCGGCTCCGGTTTGTCTCAGTGATGCTCCTTTATTTTTCGACTACTTTAAAAACACCACTGTGATTATACCACCGATCACTGCACCAAACACTCGGCCAAACTTCTTCAGAAGGAAACATTTTCTTCGGAGTTTAGCAAAATGAAACTCAAATCACATCGACATTGTTGAAGAAGAGATTTGTAGTGGACACTCATTGTGTAATCTCCTCTGAATGACTGCTAAGACGCAACGCAACGGGAAACAAAATCGTACATTCCACGCTTGTGTCCGACTCCTAGCGTCCGTCCAATGGACTCATCGCAACACGATTTGGGGAATCCCCGTTTACTGATCGCAAAGATGCTATAATTTCTTCCGCGCTTTTAGCGCCAGCAGGGGGCTTTGTTACCAGGGAAGCAGAATATCTCGTCATAGTCGTTATTATAGTTAATATAGATTATGTGATAAACCTCAATAGCAAAGAAGCCCGAATATATGAAGAGATGAATAACAACATTTTTTTTCAACAGCACGTTGCTATTATATTAACAGAGTAATTTACAATTTACTAATTCGCATGGTTCAGTGAAATACTACAGAATACTACCTCAGCTTACGGAGGGAAACAGTTTCAGTTTACAATTCTGATTTTACAACTCTCTCTGATATTAAAAAACGGATATACTTCAGTAATTTAGGAAAGTTTTACATGTCTTCTTAAGTAAAAGTCCAGTGTTTGCTTGAGGTTCATCCTGCTAGAATAAAAAAGACAGCAACAAAATTGGATCGACTGAACGCGAAAGGGAATCATAGCCCTTCGGCCTTTATATTCAAGATCGTTATGTCCATGTAAATAAAATTCAGCAAGTTAAGTGCATCATTTGTTGAATGTACAGTTGAAATACTCAACAGCCGGTCAAGTGTGTCGCATTCGTATACGTTCGACTGCAATGCTAGCTAGACAAAGAAGACTACTAACGCAGGCCTTTTGTCACGTTTCCAAGCTGTGGAGAGTTCATGCAGTTAAGATGATTTTTTTCCACTGAATCCCACCGCAAACACTGCAATTTCTTAAGCTCCCCGGCAAATACCACTGAAATGTTTTCAAAAGAAAAAAGAGCACTAATCGAATCACGCGCCGATCCGGGAAGAGGCAAACCAAGTATATTTGGATTTTTAGTTTTAACATAGTGAGCCGCATGTTAACAAAACAAACGAGATAAACAATAGACATAAAACAAGTGCAACTAAAATAATAATAATAATAATAATAATAATAATAATAATATATTAATAATAATAATTAATTGTGGGTATGGCAGTGTTTTAAAGCGTAAAATTAAATCTCGCCTGATTTAAGGGGAATTGAAACTTTTGATATAAATATTTTCCCCTCGATTTTTGCATTTGAATGTGTGATAAATCGCGCTTACCTTCTCAGCAAAACCTCTCGTCATGTTCCTGAGGCTGCTTCAGAGATTCATTCAAATCATTCTCTTCTCTGATCTCTCTCTCCGAAGCCGCTGAGTTCTTCAATAGCTTTAAACATAGCACTGTGGTTATCCCGCCGATGACACAGACCGCTGCAGTGAGCCAAAATTCTTCAGAGGGGAACATTTCTGCTAGTTTCCAAATAAAGCCCCCAAAACACCGCGCACCGTTTGTAGCAGATTTGTAGCCGGTCCGTTTTGCTTTTTCCTCTCTCTTCAGGCTCTTGACGTACTTTTTTTCACAAAGCTCGGTTGATTATCAAAAAGTGCCTATCGGAAGGTGAAGTGAACTGACCAACCATTCCCGTGACAGAATATGTGTGGCGAGTTTGGCACACTACCGGACCGTGAAATAAACTGAAATGCTTTTGGCCAACCATTCCCCTGACACCCGTTGTGCCCACTTGTTTTGCGTTCTATATGATGTACAAGTTATAAGCCAATAGCGACGGGCAATTTAACCTTGTCGCCCGCCCACCGCTGGCATTCGTCCAATCAGATCACGTACCTCGCATTCCGATGAATTCTCTTTGGATTTCTCGAGCGTTCCTGTGGTTTTGTGCCTTCACGAGAATCATTGTTTGATGACATTGAAGAACTCAACTGTGGCGAATTTCGCCAATTGGCGGACCCGTAGAAACACGTGGGAACTACAAATTGGGAAATATTGGCATTTATATTGTATCAACAAATGATCGCACAGCCAGCCACATTTGCACTTCATGATGTCCAACTCCGTCAATATCAAAAACTCTTTAGCATACGGTAATCACCACAGTTTACAACCCGTAGTACTCGCCAGTCAGCAATACTGATTTAAAGGACTTTAAGGTATAAACTGACAAAGAGAAAGTGATTTGCCAATTAAATTTATGGAAATTTATTTTCCGCATGGCAACGGACAGTTTACCTACATTCATCTACCTTAGCACTCGAACTGAAATAAATACGATAGTATACGGCTAAAAGGCATAAAGACAAGCATAAAGCGAATTTGCAAGTCCACTTGCCTGGAGGTGTAACTAAATACATACCTGCATGATATTCGTGTTTTTTGAGTATTTTTGGTATTGTATTTTCATTCGATGTTGAAGAGCAACACGGTTATTGTCGTCATTTCCGTTTATTCTTAAATTAACTTTGATCTTTTGTCAAACCCGGAAGTAATTTGACGTTCAATATGATTATACGAGGTCTTTCTGTCTGTCTGTTCAAAAATACTGCATCATCGCGGATTTCCAAAGCTTTGGAAGATGTTTTGTTAGGTACTTTTCAGGCACCCGTTTAACAAACCGTTTTTCCATCCTTGGAAATGTCTGTGAAATCATCATGAGCAGGTTCACAATCAACACACATGACATTCCAACAAACCCATTTACGAATAACATGCTACTACGTCGCAATTATCGGCTTATTTAATTTCGAACGTACGGTGAAAAAATACGATCCTTCTGACAAGAGTACACTTAGATTTTAAATTACGAAGCGATACAAAAAATTCTATTAAATTCGACGATCATGTTTCGCCAGGAGCCTAGTTTTGCTTTCACCACCAAATTTTTAGTGCAGAATACACTATTCAGATGGCTAGGGGGCACTGTGCCTTGTGCCGTCAACTTAAAAAAAAAAAACAATTAATTTATTTATTAATATCAATTAATTAAGAGGGTAGGGTGTGGGAAGCACCTGACTAGGAGTATATCTGTTGCTTTAAATGAAGATTACAAAGGGTATATATTTGTTTCAGAAAGCGCTACTTGTGGAACTATTATTACTAATATACGGTATACAAACTTGAAAGTAAAAGTTTCTAAATTAAGACAAGACAAGACGAGACATTGCAATAGACGCTTGGAATGCCTGGAGGTTGAAAACCGCTCGCGAACGAAGTGGCGTGTTTTCGTCGATTTTTAGGAGGAAAATAACCTGCGATCAGGCGTTCTTTTTGCCGCCTGATCGCAGGTTAGGAGGAAAACTGCTTCAAAATAATCACTCTCTCTTTGTATTTTATGTTTGTGAGGATGGTAAGCAGCGGCTTTATGGCTAATATTAGACGACGTTTTCTGTTTCATGCGGAAAATGCTCTGCAGATTCGGATGCGAATTGTGCTGTCAATGATCGGCGCCATTGCATTCTTCACGATCCTTTGAGTCTGTGAGTTTAGGAAAGGAATCCACTTATTTCCCTTGAAGCACTTTCTTTGGTCACGGTTTCAATTCGGCTGATGAAATAACAGCCTTAAAATGGTCGAATGTTTAACAATTGTTCCTTTGCCTGATCCGAATAACCGATCCATTTATTAAAAGTAAAACACCCTGTAATATATAGTGTAGCTGCGTTTCCTTCTTTTGTCTTTCGATTAATAAAAAACTGCGACACTGTTCAGAACATAATGCTCAAACATCTCTTGACTTTACCCTTTAAACCATTCACGACGTTTCAATAGCCGATTCCCTCTATAGCGCGCGCCTGCAGGGAATCACGGTAGTTGTATTCATCAACGTGCATAGACCCTTTGCATAAATGGCGCCCAAATTTGAATAACAATACTATGTACATCCTTAGCCTCGTGTGGGTGTTTTTAGACAAAGGATTTTTTACGTGAACGTGAGGCTAAGGATGTATATGTATTGTTATTCAAATGAAGACGCCATTTATGCAAAGGGTCTATAGTTCTTGATTCTCGCGCATGGTTTGATGAATACAACTACCGTGATTCCCTGCAGGCGCGCGCTATAGAGGGAATCGGGTATTCTCCTTAATGTTTACAATACATCCCTTACAGTAATAGTTGGGAAAATTTATTGGCTGCAAAAGCACCAAGGTATTTTCCGCTTGTTGCGAAAAAAAACCCTAAGGAAAATCTTTCGCAGTATAGAGAGTTCACATATTGAGACATTTCCAAACTATAAGTAATCTGCATTCGTGTCGAACGATGTAACACGAAGGCATACACGGCAGTGTATCCCAGGGTTCAAAATAGCAGCCGGCTGTCGGCGGTAGCCGGCACTTTGACGACACTTGCCGGCTACTACTGAAGAAATAGAATATTATGCCTTGATCGGCCAACTGAAATCAAAGTTGCTGGAATGTTGAAGTAAACATTTCATATCAGACAATAAAGCAGCTACAGGGCTAGAGAGTGCGACTCACTGCGTTTTAATGCGACCAAAATTTCATCTTTGGCGACTAAAACTTTTGGTTTTACGGTTTTACATGTACAACTTCATTTCTGTGTTAAGAAGAATAACGGGCTGCTCCACCTTCTCAGGTATTTTGTCCCTCCAGAAAAGTATATTGGAAGATCTTATTTACTTCTCAAACACTCAAAATAAGAAAAGAAGTCACATTGCTCCAATCCATTCTTTTGAAATGCCGTAAAACATTCCATCACTTCCGAAAGCTTGCAAAGGGCTGACTGTGTTTGAAATCGCCCCAGGTTACATTGCAAACCTCTGGGTACGTCCTATAGGTACGTCATGTATGCAAATGGATTGTGTCCCTTGAAAATGCATGGCTCTTTTAACAGCCGGGAAAAAAATGAGCCTTGACAAAAAAGCCGACAAATTCAGGCTAAAAACAAAATTTTATTTTGAACCCTGTATCCGTCGGTCCCGGGTTCAAGTCCCGTTCTGACCACTGTCTGGGGTTGTTTCACGGTAGACCCGAGTTCAACTCTTCGGCCACACTTGTAAATAGCCAACTGGTTCACCTCCTCCCAGTTGGATTTTAAACCTTGCTATGTTTAGTTTGTAACGTTTGTTTCTAATGTTTGAATGCTCGGCGCCATTAGCACTTGTGCTAAATCAGCCGTACCGAGGGTAAACAAATGTCACCTTTAAGTATTTCAAATAAGCCTCTGAAGTGATCAATATCTTTTTTCTCCTCACTTTATCAGTAGATTTTGTTACAGACCGGTGAGGAGAATAAAAAGAATAATCAACTTGATATTTTCTTGATGTACTGCTGAATTCTCCACACTAACATTAAGAGATTTGTATGACAAATAGCAAAGAGAGTATAATATTTCACACTTACCTTGCAGTAACTGTTGTGTCCGTCTTTGCAGTTCGTTAAATTTGCTGAGTACAATCTGCCAGTGTCTATAGCATTTGTAAACTTCCTGCCAAGAGGAATCGTCCCTCAGATTATGACTTCGGGTAACAACAGAATTGCTGAGTAAGGACAGTTTTTCATGTTCTTCAAGGAGTCCATTAGCTTTGTCGTGGATTTTGTTATGTGTGGAAACGTCCCCTACGTCAAACACTGCTTCAAGACGCTCAACAAAATGCTGACAGTGCGAAGGTTTGTCGTCTTTTTCGACAATATTTCTTAGTTCAGAATACAGCCGTGTGCTTGTTGACTTTAGCTTACGGTATTTACCAGGTAATGCAAACTCGGCACCTTCAGCGAAAGGATCAAGCGTTTCTTCTCTTTGATCATGGACAACTCTTTCCTCTGATTTAGACTGGGAATTCAGGTTACCAAACCTAGAGGATTCTCCTGGTCTGCCTGTGACACTTTGCGGCTTATCGAATCCATTATTCAGCGCTAACTGCTTCATATTACCGACTTGTAATTTACTCGCTTGAGATTCCCCACAACACTCAGTGGATTCGTTCACATCCTCAGCTTTCTCAAGTGGTTTAGCTGAGGCTGGGCAATCTTTCTTCGACGACAAAGCAATTTGTAAATCACGGCGTGATTCCTCAGAATGCGTCTTTGCGTGGTTATCCTTTTCTTTAAGATTTAGATTTTCAGGTACTGTAACCCTCTGCATACCTTTGCCAGAAGATCCTGTTCCAGTCTTTGAAGAAATGTGACCTGAAAAATACAGATTAATTTTACCACTCCACGTTGAACAAAACAGAAATAATTTCGGTCTTACTTTTCTTGAAGTTTGTTGAAGTATGTGTAACGAAACTTCCAGCAGTTATTTTTGACAAGAAATATTCAGTTTTGCCACGAAATGATTTGCTGAAGGTATTGGGCGTTGGTGGTCATAGGCTATTTTAACCAGCCCCGTCGACTACTTCACAAGCCCCCTTTCAGCATATATCAGCATATAGTAAGTTATAATCACGAATTGTTCAACAATAACACGAGCATAACACAAGAAAAAATCTGAGTGCCCGACGGGAATCGAACTCATGGCTTCAAAGATACCGGTTGGGCGCTCTAACAAACTGAGCTACGAGAGACTTATTGTGACCTGGTAAGTGTCCGTTGTCCGTATTACAGGACAGGGTTAAAGTGGGGTTACCACTCGTTACAACCCAAAAAATTCTCTGACTTTTCCCTGACTTTTACTGGCGTCAAAACAATTTTCACTGACCTTGAATTAGATGAATAAACAAATAACCCCAATTTTTTTTTACATTTGCTTTAGCTTCTTTTGCAGAACATCGAAAGCCTTCTCTTCGTTTTCGATCTCTTAACGTTTTCACGGATTTTGAACGCATGGCATTTGACTTCGCCAACAAATCCCATTTGCTTTCTTGTTTCAGCCAAAATTCCCTGACTTTTCACTGACTTTGACAAGAACTAAGATTTTACCTGACTTTTCCCTGACCTTGAAAATTTTTTGTTTATCCCTGACCGTGGCAACCCTGCAGGAGTGCTAAAATACAGGGGAATCTCTAAAGAAATTGTACGAGGATTTTGCCGGGAGCAAATGTATCCCCCCCCCCCCCTCTGCCCTGGGTGCATCCCTGCCACTGTCTCCCTATCCGCTTTCTAGACGTTGATGACAAGTATACCACCATGACAACTGACATTACCTGGCTTTCTGGAAACAGCTTTTGAATGTGTTCCTTTCTTGGCATCTTTATTCAAGACACTGTCTAGGTACATCTTAGCAGAACCACGAGAGCTTGTGGGTCGCATGAGGGATTTCGCTGAGGCGGGTCTCCCAAATGACGCATTATAAGTGCTCTTCATAGCTGGCTTCTGTGCCGCAGGCTTTCTGACTGGTGCAGACGGTTTAGGCTGAGGTTTGGAAGCCTTTGGAAGAGTTTGCTTTGCTGTGTGTTGCACCGGTTGCTTTAATGGAGGCTCTGAAATGAGATTTGTACATAAGCTAAACTTGCATGAAATGTCCAACATGTCATCTCCTCGACTGCTTGTCTCTTAAGACAGACCCACATCCACAAACCCTTCAGTATGACTAAGAGACAAGAAGCAACAATGTCTTCCCAAAGAGAATGATCAAGCCAAAGGGCAGATTGAAATGGCAAAGGGAAATTAGCTTAGTCTTATTCATTCACAGCTTAATTAGATCATTATCATCATGGGTATAACCCTTAGCCTGAATTTCAGACATCCCTCTGTGGTCGCCTACTCCCCAGAAGGGACGTCTGAACACATCTGGCCCTAATGCCGTCTGGTGACGTCACTACACTTTGGTTTAATTCATGCAGAAAAGTTTTTGTCGAGGCCATGAATTTGTGAAAGAAAAGTCGCTTCAATAAAGGATTACAGGGTATAAAATTGTTTTAGTAGTTAACTGTTGAAAACTTGAGACAAATTGATGAGATTTTAATCAACTGCAGGCTATATTCTTTACGGAACCGATTTAATCTGAACTGATTTGCTTTATCTAGCGATCAAAATATAATATGTTACACAGCGGACAAATACAACACACTCGTGAGTACTTAAATGAATCAATTTAGACGGTTACAGAGGCATCAAGAAACAGAATTTAATACAAAAATATCCTACTTGACCGTGGACACTGAGTTCAGAAATCACTGGCTCGTTGAGGCTGTAGGACATAAGCGTCATGCGGCTTTGTTGACAAAACAAGAATACGTATAATTTGGCAAAACACTGCATGTCGAAGTGACGAATGTCGCCAACTTAAAACCTACCGGTTTCCATTACTATTCTACATCCGTACGTAAACTAAAAAAAGTAATAAACTCAAGGTAAATGACTGGTAAGTTCATTTCTGGGAAGGTGAACTCTTTCGAACTCTTTGCAAACGTTTCCAGCTATTTCCAAATTACAATCCTCGCGCGTTTAAATTCAGTCATAATTTCACATAATTATGCAAATAATTTACAAATCAACCAATCAAAATCACTACCCGGTTTTTGGGTAGTGACGTCACCGGACGGCATAAGGGCCAGATGTGTTCAGACGTCCCTTCTGGGAAGTAGGCGACCACAGAGGGATGTCTGAAATTCAGGCTATATAAGCCTTTGATTGAAAACCCAAAGGGAAAAGCAAGAATGGCTGCCCAGTTACAACATGGCAAACAACCCTAATGCAGAACTGAAGACCATTTACAAGTCCTTAGACTTCGCTTTGCGACTTCGTTCGCTCGCATGGTTGCAAAGCGACCGTGCTTGCTATCA
The DNA here is from genome assembly GCF_052425735.1 of Oculina patagonica. Lineage (NCBI taxonomy): Eukaryota > Metazoa > Cnidaria > Anthozoa > Scleractinia > Oculinidae > Oculina > Oculina patagonica. Next base: position 17,561,882 of record NC_135769.1, read on the forward strand.
ATCGCTTCTGGCTCTAATCAAATTATACGAGGTCGACTTGGAGCAAGTCTAACAAGTCCTGAGAAGAGGCAAAACAAATTACCTGGTACCCCAAACCAGGATCAATCGAAAGAAATAGTGTTTTACCCATGTTTCAGATGATGTCACTCTACTGTATCTTTAGTCTCCCAGAGCTTCTCTCCACTCAGGAGTAGAATTGGGTACTGGGAACCATACAAACTTATAGGGAGCAACTTGTAATTAACTAGCATCCCATCCAGGGCGAGTACCACACACGGATGAGTACTCTTTACCACCAATCCCTAGTTTGGAAGCTACAATGTATGCCATAATGGATCAGGTTGTAAGCTACAGTCCAACCTCTCCACAACAGTCACCTTGGAGACAGAGGTAGTTATGGCTAGAGTGTATTTCCACAGACATGGCTTGCTCTTGCAGATTAAGTGAAAAATCATCACCAGGTATCCCCCCCCCCCATCTTCAAGACACCATGTTATAACATTAGCAAGTTGCCAAGATCTTAGACTAGAGGAGTCCTTATTTTCCCCTAATGTATTGAGTGAGAGACAAAAAAGGCCACGGGAGAGTATAGCCCTGTAAAAACTAGCAGCCACTGGTGTGTCTGGACAAAGGTATAAGAGTAGCCTGTGGACAGTCTCTCCTGATAAGGTTGGGGCGAAAAGAAAGCAGGAAGAGAAAGGAGGGGGAGGGGAAAAAGGTGGGGGTGGGGGGGAGATCCCCTGAGCCCTTCTCCTTCTCCACCTGCTCCACTTGCTTTGCTTGCCAATCTTTTTTGCCCTGCTCCACTTGGGAGCCTGTTCACAGGCTAGTAAAAGAGCAACTGCTTGTTGTCTATGAAGATCCAGTCAAAAATAAACTAACAGCTACATCATTGAATGTATTGAGCGAATATACTTACTGGTGGTTACTGGAAGAGGCTTTTTGGTTATTTTCTTCTTCTGGTTTGCTTTTGCTGCAGCTTCATCAATCTTCAAAATAAATAAGAGTCCTCAGACTCAGGGTAAATTTTAAATAAATATTTCACGTCTATTGAATATTACAGTCGTTCCCGTAAAACCGTGAACACCAGAGAAAAGTTCTGGAATGTTCATTGTTTTGCGACCAATCAGATGCGAGATGAAACCGCAAAAGATAACCGCCAAACCGCAGCATGGATTAGTCACGACTTGACACGGAACAACAAGCTGGCTTTTTCTTCCAGGACAAATCTTCAATTTTACCGTTTTTCAAATACTGAAATTGTTCTTTTTCTATTTAAGCTTATGTATGAGCAAAGAATAGATATGAACGATATTTTACGGAAAAGCGATGTTGAATAGAGCAGACAGGATCAGACACAGCTAGACAGCACGTCTGAGAGCAGAAAAATTGTTCTCTCCTCTCAATTTTTATCTTTCGGTGTCTACAGTGTTGTGAATTATACAGGTAAGTATTTCTGGGTTTTAGCTTTCTAAAAAAAAAAGCTTTACATCGCCTTACATGTACTTCGGTGCCGGAACACGAGATATAACACCTGGCATGCACATTATGAGAATTCTCCAGCTCAAGATGTCACGCAAACCGTTAGCCTATAAAAATTTGGTGCTGCACAATGATTCTCAAATTCCACGAGCTAATATCCTCGGTTCGCAGCGTTTATACCCTTTGGAAATATCGAAAATTTTATTCTTTTTTTTTATTTCAGTGAGCTGCTGCCTAAGCAAAGATTCACAACTGAACAATGTTCCAGTTTGGGTTGGCGCAAAGTACTCTTCACTGTTTGCATAAACATCCTCATTTATCACGCCATTGGTTCTCTGAAAAATTGCTATTTTTTTTTTACCATAAACCAACACTAGCTACTTGATTCTGTCGGTTCAAAAACCAAACTACCGAATAGACCAAAAAGCGAGTGTAAATTATCAATATTTACAACGGTACAAGTTTGCCTCATTTGATGGGTGCGGGTTTCTCAGCTACAAAAAAAATACGGATCGAAAACCACCAATCACAGCCCAGTAGCTCGACCTTTTGAACTGCACGAGAAACAAACAACGGTCAGCATCGCTTGTGATTGGATCATTTTTTTGCTCTCAGACGTGCTGTCTAGCTGTGTCTGATCCTGTCTGCTCGATGAATCGTTTTTCCGTATTTAATATATCGTTCGTATCTATTATTTGCTGATACATAAGCTTAAATAGAAAAAGAACAATTTCAGTATTTGAAAAACGGTAAAATTGAAGATTTGTCCTGGAAGAAAAAGCCAGCTTGTTGTTCCGTGTCAAGTCGTGACTAATCCATGCTGCGGTTTGGCGGTTATCCTTTGCGGTTTCATCTCGCATCTGATTGGTCGCGAAACAATAAACATTCCAGAACTTTTCTCTGGTGTTCACGGTTTTACGGGAACGACTGTAAGTAACTTGGTACTTTAGAATTGCCCATATTACCATTTTCGAGCCACCGTGAACAGCCAACTTTTTTCCGCATTTTTTTTACACATAAAACATTCAAGTTGTCTAGATAAACTGTCGCGTTTTTTGACAACATAGTGAGTTCACCGACCAAACAAGATCACATCTCGATTACACCGCCCGGGCACACCACGTGCTTAATTCCTTGCATGACGCGTTACTTGGAATAATAATTGCCTTTTGTCCAGCGATTCATCGACACTTCTGAGAAATTTTCGTGACCTGTTGGAATAATTGCTGGCGTGAAAATGACGTGACCTAGTAAGTTATTTGTTCTTCAACATTGCAAAAGGATCCGAAAATGTGTCATTCAAACAGGAAGTTGAGACATTTTTTCGATGAGAATGCGAAAAAAGTGTCAATAGCATTAATTTTGTCAACTGCGATCAACGCTTTTGTCACATGGAAGGTGAAGGTGAAGGAAGGTGCATCTAGGCCCGCACTTTCTAACCTGTGGTTACCACAAGTTTTAATATATATTTTGGGGGGATAATTTTTTTTAACGTTTAACTACGTTAAATGTTTTACTTGTAAAACATGACAGTTTGTCTAGACAAACCTGAATGTTTTATATGTGAGAAAATGCAGAAAAAAGTAAGCCATTCATGGTAGCTTGTAAATGGTATTAATGTTACCTGGGTTTCACTCAAACTTCTGAACAATTTACAATTTGGTATGTTAACAACCATTGTCATGGGGGTTAATACAGTTTATTCTGGCATTAAAAATAGTTAATTTCTACATACCTTTGTCTGTATGTCCCTTGCTTTTTGTGCCTTAGCTAACAGACTTTCAAGTGCTGCTAAATCTTGCTTCTCAGCTTCCTTTGCTAAAACAAAAGAGTACTGTCCATTATACACATACACTAAAAAAGTTTGTCCAAGTCTGAATAGTCAGTATGTTGGTAAAGTCTGTGTTTAAGCCAAGTGCCCCATCAGGCTGGAGCTTATCCTGGTTTCTGTAGCATTAAGGGGGAAATATACCTGAATTTGAATGAAATGTTAAGAGGTTTAAAGAAGGGATGGAAGAAAAAGATTAAACACCACCAGACAGTTGACCCCCACACAAGAGCACTCCAGGTTGTCAGGGGACCGTATGGTGTCTGTCTACCAATTCTTAGTTCTCTTAATTTTACTAATCCTTTGCAAAAAAAACTACCTTCTCCTAACATCCCCAAAAATCACCTAAAAATTTACAGAACACCATTAAACATGCCTGATGGGCCATTGGCTCACTATTTACTGAGATACATTGGATAATAAGAGCGTTTTTGGATTCCTTGAAACGCAAATGAGTTATTTCCGTTATACCTGTCAGATACCGTCAGGTATGTTTCCCCCTTAAGCCAGTTACCGGTAAGTGTCTTGTCCAAGATCGCAACTCCATGACCCGAGCGAGGGCACAAACCCAGTCCGTTCAATCCAGAGCTCAGTGCCCTAACTCTTAGGCCAGTGCACTCTCTATTAGTCAGTGTGAAGCCTCCCATGCAGCCGCTTTTAGAGGCACTGTTTTACACTTCTCCCCTAAAAATGGCTGCATCGAAGGCTAGTCAGTGTGCTGACAGAATATTTTTACGTCTCACCTTGGATAAGAAGCAAAAGAGTTTGATAATCCATATAGTCTGTACTGACAGTTAACCTAGCATTATGGATACACATTGTGTGCAAAGAGCTATTAAACTGTATTGCTTAATATGCATTGACGCATATGTTACTAAGTACCGTAGTTATTCGGTTATAAGGCGCACGGTTTTTTCGGAAAAAATCTGTTTTTCTGTGGGAAGTTCATGCCAAAATTAGGGTGCGTCTTATAGCCGAGTATTTTCGCCCAACAAAATCTTATGACCGCCATTTTACTGGAACTTACAGTTAAAACAAGAAAAATGAAAACACTTAATGTTGTTTATTGACTTTTACAGTATTAAAGAGATAAGAAACATCTTAAGTTTAAACGCAAAGTTTTTTATCGCGGATATAAAACGAGTTTAAGTAACACCAGTATATGCCAGCATGTTGTTGAAAGTAGACAAAGAAAACCAAGCATACTCATTTGTAACAAACCTTTCTAATCGTGGAAAGTGGAAAATGACTTTAGAAGACAAGGAAAACATCAAAAAAGCTTGGGAATCTTTGAAAAACACTCGATAAACAAAGTTCGTAGCGATACGAAGCATGCTTGAGAACTTGGTAACCAAGCTACAAACTCAGTGGTCACTGGTAACTACGCATCTGCCAGGTTACTAAGCAGCTAAGTTCGAAGCCTGAACGATGGAAAGATGTTTTGCTCAAGTGGATTTACGTCTTTTTTAGCAGGAAATGTTAGCTTTTTACTCGAAGATTGTGCCAAGGAGTATGAACAACATTCAAACATTCAAATTTTGAAAGAAAAAACTGTCCTTAAATTGATCACTACATCTTTTCAACTCTCCAACTCATGGTGCGTCTTATAACCGAGTGTTTTCTGAGAATTTTCAGTTTGTAAACTTAGCATAACAATGTTGCCAAGTTTGGGGTGCGTCTTATAACCGAGTGCGCCTTATAACCGAATAACTACGGTAATAGCCCTTGCTCTATTAACAGCCTCTGAAGTGCAATAGCACTAGACATGGAAAAATACAGTGCTTAAATGTGTATTATAGGGAATTGATGATAAGATCTGAAGTTTACATAAGCTTACAAATGTAGGGAAAAGGTCCTTTAATATAAAAATTCTGAGCTTCTGAAACCCTGTGTTTACTAGACTTTGAATTCCTAATACACTGACATTAACAGCAAATGTGGCAATGTTTGATTACTGTCAACCTGTAAAAAATATCATGGTGGGGCATTCCTGAATACCCTGTGGCACTTAAGATTTGCGGCAGTTTAATTTTGCGGATTGACTATTTTTTTGCATTAGGCAAGAACTAATTTTTGCATTTATTGATAAATGATGTTTTTTTTTTTGAAGGAATAATTATTATTTTTAATTTGTGAATTTCAGGTATATTTTTTGTGGTTACAAGTCTATTTTTGAATTATCATGTTTTTATTTGAGTAACAATAAATTACAGGCCAAACACCATGCAGATGTTAAAATGTTTCAAAATAAGTACCAATCTATTATGATAACATCTTGTTCTAGAGTGGCTGACTGCTCTGTCAATGAATTATGACTAACTTCTGCTCCACTTAAGGTGGCTTACTACAGGTTTGAGGGGGTTAAAGAACCCAACTTTCAACTCATTTGTTAAATGTTCAGAAATGTTTTATCTTTCTCTTAGTATTGGTTGTTACAGACTACAACCTTCATATGCGACGTTTGAACAATAAAAATGCTAATTAACTGTTAATAAACAGCAAAAATTAACGACCGATTGCTTACACGAGGACTGGGCACTAGAAGTTTTATTAGTGTTTGTATAGGTAATCACATGATTTCGAGTGCAATTTGGGATAAATAAGCACGAGTAAATTTTTCAAAGACTAACAAAATTGCTCGAGCCCGTAGGGCGAGTGCAATTTGTAGTCTTTGAAAAATTTACGAGTGCTTATTTATCCCAAATTGCACGAGAAAAAGCATGTGATTACTTATTAATAATATTCATGAAAAAATTGCAAGAAAATAACATGCGCAAATCTCATACAAAAACAATTTATTCAAACTCGGCAAATATCATCACACATTCATTCAAAACAAGGTCAAAGCCCATCAACGTACAGGTTCTTCGATGTTTAATAGTTTTTTAGTTGAAAAATCTGGCTAAACAGTCAAACGAATTGTCTGAAAAAAAGATTGTGGGTTTTACCTCTTCCAGATCGAGATTTTCTTCTGCTTAGTCTACTTGTCGAGCTTTGCTTGAGCGCTTTCAACTCGAAGGCCAGTCAAGTGAAGCTGTTTTGCTTTTCATTTCAACACTTCCTTGGACGAAACAATTACTCTGTCTCGTACAATAGAAAGCCTATAAGTTCTGTTCTCTGAGTACAGTGTCTTTCAAGCGATGTTAGCATAACTTTGAGGCTATCTGGTCCATAATCTTCGAAAATGTGTTTGTTGTTTTTGAATTCGGCAAATTCAGCGTAAATAAATTTGCTCAAGCAAAGCGTGAAGCTTAGTCGGCTTGTAGTTTCGATTTCGTTGGCAATTTCCTTCTTTGGAAACCAGTTATTCCAAAACGAGAATGAAAAACCAGTGCTTTTCAGTGCTATAGTATTTACAGCTGTCTTCTGGTCCTCTACTGTGCTCAAAACGGCACCCATTTTTTTCACTCGCATCTCGAAGCAGATCCAAACTTGGCGCCATTCAAATCGTGTGAAAGCGTTTGATTGGCCCCCTGTGGCTGCCTTTGTTTATTAACCAATCAGGATGCCGCGTTTGTTTCTTTTTATTGCACTGAATTTCGTCATTTCTGCATCGAATTTCCTAAAAACTGCATTTCTCTAAGCCAATCAGATTCGAGAAATTTTTTGATGTATATTATTAGTCTAAAAATCTGCCCGTATGAGCCTACCACAAAATTTCATAAATCAGAAATTGGCCCTGATAAAACATTCATGCAAAATAAAATAAAAATCTGTTAGACAACTTTTTTAGAAAATTAGAACATGTGATATTTTGGCTGAATAGTTCGAAATCTGTCTTAGAGATTTTTAAAAAATTTTTGGCTGTGGACATGACTCAACCTTATAAATCAACGGTGAAAGTTTCCTCATAGGTTGTACAGTACATGACGAGCCGCAGACCCGTAAAAATTTGCCAGAGAGCTAATTAACATAACAAAAAAATTGGCCAAAGTTTTCCACATTCCTGGCATAGCCTAATTGGTAAGGAGTAGTTTCCATTGTTCTCTTTGATCACGAGGTTACAGAAAAAGTGACAAAATAATTTGCTACAAAACAAACATCTCTTAACTTATTTCTCAATATACAACAAAGGGATAAACTTTCCTTTCAAGTGGTAAACAGGAGATAGATTTAATCCTACTTGAAAAGAAGCAGTTTCTCTCTGAGGCATTTAAAGATTCCTGTGCACCCGGTAATGGTCAGTTATGCCGTCTCTGTACAGCATGCGGACAGTTCTTCCAGTTTTAATTTCACAACTTACTTATTAATTTTAAGACTTTTTTGCGGGACAAAATGAAAAGATCAGGAAACAAACCAACTCATGATTAAAAAAGTAATTCAATTTGTTACTTTTTTCATTTTGTTATTGTCACTTTCACAGAAAGCGAGCGAGTTGCCTGAGCTCTCTGCTGCTTTCGGGCGGGCCACCTGAGAAAACACAATGGAAAGGACAACACTAAATTGAATTCCTTGCATTTTGAATCATAAAAACACCCCAATTTTCATGTTACAGTTTAAATGTTCCTGCTTTTACAGAAAGTGGGTGGGTCGCCTGAGCTTTCTGCTGTCTTCGGGCGAGTCGCCTGAGAAAGCATGTATGCATGTATTATCACTGCATGTATTATGCAAAGAAATCCATAACTGAAAGGAAGTCGTGGAAAGAATAAAGAGGCACAAAGCAATTATTTATCCTCAGTCAAACATTCTTATTGTTGCGTGTGCAAACAGAAAATAAGAACTAAATACCTTTAGAAAATGGCTTTAAACGAACAAATCAATAATAAATAGCAATAATAAATTATACTCCATGAAGTAAATTATTTAAGTCTGAAAAAGCGCAATACCTTAATAGATCACTTACATCAGGGCTCACTTACCCTTGTGCTCTCTAATCTTGTGAGATTTATCACGTTTTGCCAACCGTTGCTAGAAATTTTAACCTCCAGTTTGAAATAAAACATATTCCTATTCAGGAGCTCTAACTTGCCCCAGATAGCATTAAAACACCTCAGCCTTTGTAAGGCCCACTGCTGTCACAACTTCAGAAATAATAGTTCCCGAGCTTTGCGTTTTGCTCCTTTTGGTTCTTGGCAGCACAGATTCCCAAGTACGTTAACAGAATTTTGTGTTATCAGGATCAGGATTCTTATTCGAATACGATGAACAACATCTCACTTCTCGAGATGATAATGGCGGGAGCACTGGGTTTTCGCGGGAAGAGTTGTTAACGAAGAATAGCTTTTAAACGACTCATTAGCCTTTAGAAGAGATCTGTCTGAGCAAAACTACTTACCTCCACAGGCAATGCTTTGCCGTAACATACAACCACAGAGAGCAGGGGTCTATAGGATGTATGGACGATGTAAACCATTCGCTTCTTGTATTTGGCACTAAACCAAGATTGATGAGTTGACCGGACCACCATTCAAACAAGTCAGAAATTTTAAGCTATTCTCCGTAAACTTTTAAATAGAGGTCCCAAAATATCTTTCTTTGCTTAGGCGTACCTGTACTTATGCGGTCCGGTATTTCCATGATAAGCAAACTCTACGGCTCTCTAGATAGGAATGTGTTTTCAAAGTTCCTGCTTTAAGTTTATCACTGTGACAAGGTTGAGTATTTCAGCAGCAAGCCACCTTAATACATTATCCTCTTAGTTATTGCATTATTAGTAGTACCTCTTTTGGTACAACAATATTATAAAAAAATTCAAACAATAATAATAATGGCACATCTCTAGTCTGATACAGGCTTTTAGCAAGATGGGTGTCCAGGTGTCCTATGGACGCCCCACTTTTAAAAGAAAATTAAAATGATTTGCTGTATTGAGAGTTATTTTTAGCAAACTTGGAAATCCTTAAAATAAATTTGCACTCAAAACTGCAGAAACAAACCATACACACGCTTAAATTTTGTCCTCAGAGCCTCCTAAGAGGGTGGAGTCACGCCTTATGTAAATTTTTGGATGCCCACTTTTTAAATCCTGGCTAACAGCCTGGACTGATGGCCATTCCAAACACCTTACATTAAACTAAAACTTAAAACAGCAAGGGACTGCCAACGATAATGCTGCTAACCTTGGATCTACAAAGAGATCTAATCAGCCGAAAATGAAATCACATACCCCCCGGTACATGTAACAAACAGTACAGTAAGGCTGATACTACCGGTATATAAAAAGTAGACTTTGCAAGACACCAACACTCACTTGTCCCCTGAATCACTCGCAGCCACATCACGTGTTCCAGAGAGCAAGAAGACAAAGTTTCACGATGGTGTCTCACAAAGACATTTACTGGTAAGACATTAAGTTCTCACCTTTGATTTCAGTTTCTGTGTCTTCTGTAATGGGTTCTCCACTCTGTGTAATTTGTGGCTGTCCAGTTTCTCCAGTGTTTTCTTCATCTTTTTTATCCATTTTGGATTTTAATGGCCTAATCATAAAGAACAAAAAAATCAATCACATTGTTTAGAGACATAACCTGCATATACTGGTTCAATAGAACACAACCCTGACTAGTACTGTGGCTAATCTATTCCTTTAATACACTGTTTTAAATTAGTCAAGTGTGTCTTTTAGTACTTGTTTGAAATAATAATTAAAGCTTGTTAAAGCAGATACATGTATATACTGTAGTGTTCTTAGACCATTATGGTATACCTGTCAACTTTTTCTGGGTCAAAGGCGTGAGAGTTTTATCCTGAGAGTGCCAGGATTTCCGAAGACAACACGACCATTTCCGAAGATTTCCGAAGACGTACGAAGTATTCAGAAGACATTCCAAACGTATCCGGTTCCAGTCCAAGGACGTGTTTTGCTAAACACGACCTTGTTCCCAATGCATTTTTTTGTCAAAACTCGGCTGAGATTTCGGAGAAAGTAACGTCATTTACTCATTTCATACGGAGTTTTCGTTTCTCGCATCAGTTTGAGTTTACATTTTCTTGAAAAGTCAACTAGGCGTGAGAAATTGGTTCGTAAGCGTGAGTTGGCGTGAGATCGAAGTTTTTGACTCGCAGGGGTGAGACTCACGCCTAAGAGGGGAGAGGAACGGTTTAGGGAGGAGGGAGAAACGGCCAAAAAAGATAGGGAGGAAGGAGAAATGAAGCAAAAAAATAGGGAGACGGGAGAGCGAGCGTGAGAAGGGAGAAGGGAGATTTATTTTTTTAAAGTTGACATGATTGCTTAAAGCCTTAATCGCTCTTAATTCAAGGGCCTCATCGACCCACAGATAAGAGCATTTGACCAGTTTTTACGTGTAGTCTTGGCAATTTCTTGCCCTCTCCTCGTTCGGTCACCATTTGAACCGTGCCCAGTCTTTGCCGAGCGCTGATGACGGCAGTCATCCGTCTCATTTTCCCAGTTTTTTGTGTCTTTTGTTTGGCGTTGGCTTTGAGAGGTGGAATACGGAATTTTTTAAGGGCTTGTTTACAAGCAGGTAGGGTAACCCTAGTGCTAGGGTTACCCTAGCAAAAGAGTTAGAAGATAGCCCGGGTTTACAAGCAAAAAGTCGCAAATAGGGTAACCCTACTGCCCTGGTCAACTTACACCGGTAACGCTTCAGTTAACCTTGTAAATATAGCATGTAACAGGTAATAATCGTAGCGCCAAAACCGATTTTCGTTTTAGGTACGCAGTTTATTAGTAACAGTAAAATCATATTTCAATTTCTAAGGCATGGAACATGTTCAGTAGTTGTTGAAGGAAAATGCATCCCACCTCAGAATGATGTCAAAATGCAAGGAAATGGCACTTGAGAAAACCTAAATTTGGAAAATTTCCTGTGAGGCACGCCTCCAGTACCCCCCCCCCCCCCGAAATTCTCATTAATGGGCGCCTGCCTTCATACGGTATTTAAAATAAATTTTGCAAACATCAAAGCTTTAGGCTCAAGTGACAAAACCGAAATGTAGTGCGAGAAGAACTAGATGATAATGAAAACGTGTTTTCCTTCTATTTAGGGACGGACCATTATTTTCTTGGAGGGGGGGGGATGAAAAATTTTCCTCTGCAAACTTTTTTTTAAAAAAAACCGACTTTTGAAGGGTAACACAATTACTGGTGTCCCAGTAGTTTTCATTGTGGCCCTGAATCCCTGATCGAATTGGAATTTAGAAGTGTTGGTTTTTGTGGAGGGAGGAAAACCGGAGAAAAACCCTCGGAGCAAGGACGAGAACCAACAACAAACTCAACCCACATATGACGCCGGGTCCGGGAATCGAACCCGGGCCACATTGGTGGGAAGCGAGCGCTCTCACCACTGCGCCACCCCTGCTCCCCCAAACTTTTTTTTTAGTTTATGCACCTCTGCAAACATTTTTTTTCCGAAATTCTTACTATTTTTGTTATGCATATCGCTTTTGCAAACAATTTATTTTGTCTTTCCAGGCCCTGCAAACAATTTTTTTCGATATTTTTCATCCCCCCCTCCAAAAAATAATGGTCCGTCCCCCCCCCTCCAAAAAAATAATGGTCCGTCCCTTAGATCTTTGGAAACGAAGTATACTGCAATGTAGTAGCACATCAAATAAGGTCAAATAAGCCTCTTAGAGAACTAATCAGGGAGAACGGTGAAAAAACAGGGAGGAGGGAGAAACGGCCGGAAAAATCAGGGAGGAGGGAGAAAAATAGCGAAAACAATAGGGAGATAGGAAATTTAACTGCCCGTTCCTCTCCCCTCGCCAAAGGCGTGAGAGTTGGCAGGTATATTATGGGTGACAATTACGGTCACTTTGACAATTGCAATTGTATTGTGATCAATGAAATACAAGTACAGTAACTGCATAAGTCCCACGACAGTAGTGATAATATTGTGATATTATTGCAATAGTGGATAGTGTGGTAAATTATTACGATTTTCCTAAGGGGAGAAGGAGAAATACCACTACACTGTAACTGCAATAATTTTGAATGTGGATAAGATCCTGGTGAAAAAAAAAACATTGTATTTACATTACAAGCATGTTGGCAAAGTACATGTATCATACTTCCCACTTTTGGATTTATGAATGTCAGTAATCTTTTCCCTTTATTCCAAAACAAAGAACAAAACAGATAGTGGACAAAAGCAAGGCATTTTTTTCAGTCAAGAAAAGGACTACAAGAGATTATTTAAAAAAACACACTTTCCCCTGATGAGGGCTGAAGTTTAAGCCGAAACGTTGAGACTTTAAAGATCCCTCAAAATAAGCTTACCATGGCTTCAGCAAATTTCGACATTGCTGAACACAGCATTCGGTTTCCTTTCTTCTCTGCAAACAGAGCTCGTGAGCCTTCGTTATTTGTTCCTCAAGGCTGATCATGGATAAATGAATTACAGTTAAGGTCTACGTAAGTCAAAAAACTTTAAACCGTCACAAAAATCATCCATCTTACATTTTTAAAACTTGACGAACGTCCTCCATCTTTGTTTCCGAATTTGCCGCCTTGACGGCCATCTTGTTTTTTGGGCGGATAAGCCGCTGACATTGCTGCAGGCTCAGTATTCGAGCCGGGGCCCCGAATCCTGAAAGTCCCAAAAAGTTTTCGCACCCGGAAAGCCATAGAAAAATCTAAAACCTTACGATTCCTGAGCTGTTTCATTCCATGATACTTTTAATATGAACAGGTGTTCCCTTTACAGTGCCGTAGCAAGGGGAGGGGCCGGGGGGGCCCGTGCCCCCCCAGTTTTTTTCCCAAAAAGGAAAAACAGACCTGTATAAAATGTTGAAAATAAAATTTTATCTCCCGAGAGGTTTGAAACAATAACATTTGTACTTCTTTTCATTTTTTTAACGTACGTAGGGTGATGCACAACAATGTTAAACGGCCAAAAACTAAAACAAACCAGAAATTAAGACCAGAACGTACTATGATGACTCTGAAAGGTGAAAAATTTGCTGGTTTCAAGATACATAGACAGTCGGTTTTCTATTTTATAATTGACGTTGCAAGTGTTATACTCTCTTCAGTGGTTTGCTAGGAAGTAAATAATTCGCGATATGCGTAAATCACAAATAGCTCTTGGAGAACGCTGGACATAGCATTTCCAAGCTTCTAGATTTCAAAATTTTCTGAGGGGGCATGCCCCCAGACCCCCCCCTAGCGGCTCGCGCCTCCGGCGCTCGAATGCCCCCCCACTTATTTTACCCTTGCTACGGCACTGCTTTATACAAAATTTCAGGCCTATACAGTCCTCTTTTTTTAGGAAACAGATAACTAAAAAAATAGCCGGAGGCGCGCGCTTTAAGGGGGGTCCGGTGGAATTTTCAAATCTGGGGTCACTAAAATAGCATTTTCCAGCCTTCTGAGAGAATTTTCCATCAATTGTTAACTGACTACAATCATTGATCAGATATGTTACTTGAAATTTGTAAGAGTTTGAAGGGAAAATGTGCAAGACTCTTGATGAAAAACGTTTTATAAATTGCGCTGGGAAAACACTAATTACAATAAAATAATCCAATAGTATCCTGACATTATTACTGTTCTACTCTTGAATAGTTTCATTTTGTGTTAGCCAAATTTTTGGAAGCCTGTAATGCAGGCTATTTTAGCAAGCGAACGCATTTTGATCGGGCAAGCGCCATCTTGGATTCGTACTCTGCGGCGGATTGGCAAGAGGATTAGTGAGAGAAGAACTCGCGCGCTCACGGAAAACGCCTGCACTGCAGGGTAAATTTTTGCCCCTGCTACGGCACTGCAGTTTAAGCGAAGTCCTCTCTAAAGTGAATACCTTTGACTCTGAGTGAATTACCTCAGCGAGCAGCCCTGGCTATTGGGAAGGGAAAGCAAGGAAATAGGCTTCTTTACCTCCGCGCTTGCTTTCTCCATCAGGTCTACTTCTTTGATCGTTAATGTAAAAAAATGTAATGCAATTTATTTACCCACGTGGCACGGAAGAGCTCAGGAGCTCGTTAAGACGTGTACGTGCATCCAAGGTCGAATTGGAATTTGGAGTGTTGGTTTTTGTGGAGGGAGGAAAACCGGAGAACCCCGAGAAAAACCCTCGGAGCAAGGACGAGAACCAACAACAAACTCAACCCACTTATGGTACCGGTGTCACTTGATTTTCATTTGGAAAACGTTGCTTCGGGACGTTGAGAATAACTTGATAAATTTTACAATGCGCGTGCATGCTGTGTTTGGTAAACACCGGGGCGTACGTTGTCTATTTCCTCTTTTCAATGTCCATGAAATATTCGTATGGACATTTAATCATCTTTTCTTTTATTCGTTTACGACTGCAGGAGTACGAAAGTAAAGTATGATCACTTCTGAAGGGGGGAACCCAAATTCCCGAAGTGGGGTCCAAATTCGCTAGCCAATATGGACTCCCGGGGGTCCATATCGGCTAGTGGATTTGGACCGGGGGGTCCATATCGGCTAGCAGATTTGGACCGGGGGGTCCAAATCCAGGGGGGTCAAAATCGGCTAGGAAACCGAGCCGGAATTGAACCCGGGCCACATTGGTTGGAGGCGAGCGCTCTCACCACTGCGCCAACCCTGCTCCCTTAAAAATTTGGAACGCTTCACGAATTTGCGAATCATGGAAATTTGACTATTTTTGGTCTTCACAGCAAAAGTAAGACTTGAACCTCCATAAGT
>NC_135769.1:17577260-17599994 GCF_052425735.1 Oculina patagonica
TTACTAGTGAAAATTCTGCATCTGGCCAAGAAGTCCCATATCACCATGGAGTACCCGGTTTCCGTAGCATGAAGTGACCAGAGATATTTCTAGTCACTTCTGGATGAAATTCTAGTCCATCGTAGGGTCACCCCTCCCCGCATTAAATTTGCTTGAACCGATTTATAGACAATGGTGGAGAGAGGCACTGTGAGAGAACGTGGCTTTACAAGGACACAACGCAGTGACAACACCTGGAGCTCGAACTCGGACCGCTGGACCCCTCCGGGGAAACTCGAATTTTTTTTAATAGGGTTTGCCCTGAGGTGCAAACCCTTAGGGACGGACCATTATTTTCTTGGGAGGGGGGGATGAAAAATTTTCGTCTGCAAACTTTTTTTTTAGTTTATGCACCTCTGCAAACATTTTCAAGAATTTTCGAAATTCTTACTACTTTTTATTATACATATCGTTTTTGCAAACAATTTATTTTGTCTTTCCAGGCCCTGCAAACAATTTTTTTCAATATTTTTCACCCCCCCCCCCCTCCAAAAAAATAATGGTCCGTCCCTTACCCTTTGATATACCATTTTCGACAGAAAAGGTACCCTTTTGGGGTGGAGTTGCTCTGCATAGTCCACTATAGGGAGTACCCCCCCCTCCTGGGTAGGGGTCCAGCGCTCCAACCTCGGGCCTCCACAATTAGAAAGGCTAGTCAAAATTTTCTGGAAATTGGTAATTGCATCAATTTGATCATGCTTAAACAAAATGCGTTAAAATGTACGTGTCTATTTAGGAAAGTGCGTCCCATATTTTGAAATCACTTTACTAAACTCCCTAAATTAATAACGTTTCATTTATTTAGATGCCCAAAGCATGGTGGGCTTAATATAATCCTGGCAATTTGAGTTGCTGTAGTATGGTCAAAGTTGGTCTTGCTAAAAGTACAGATAATTAAGTAGCGTCAAGAGAGCGCGTTAAGGTTCCGATGAGAACCACGTGGTAGAACCACACCCAAAGCTCCCACTGGGCCTTATTAAACTACTTGGTTTAGCTTGAAATGAAAAAAAAAATGCAATTCTACTTAAAATTTTGCTGAAAATAATGTACAGCTCATATCCTATTTTATGCTTGCAGTTGGTTGAAAAGAATACCTCAATTGTAAAAGGTAAAGTCTGCTTCGAGCCTAGTGGCCCATACAGGCCGGAGCTTATCCCGGTTTCCGTAGCATTAAGCGACTGAGAGTATTGCTACTCCCCCCCTGGATGGGATGCTAGTCCATCGCAGGGTTACCCCCCAGCAGTAAATTCGCCGGTACCCATTTATACACCTGGGTGGAGAGAGGCACTGTGAGAGTATAGAGTAAAGTGTCTTGCCCAAGAACACAACGCAGCGCCCCGGCCACGCCTCGAACCCGGGCCGTTCGACTCGGAGGCGAGCGCGCTAACCATTAGGCGACCGCGCCTCCCACTCAATTGTACCTTATGGAAATCCCATGTACCAACTCAGACTTAACCCACTATGATGTACAATGCAGAAAAAAAAACCTTTCACTTCTAAGGGTGCCAAAACTTGTTAAAAATGCAACATTTTTTCCAGAATATTGCAAAACAAATAGCACCACAAAAAAGTGTTGCTTGATGGTTTACATTTGAATGGTTACACTTTGAATCTTTAAAAGTCACAACCATTAAAATTCACTTAACGTTGGATCCTGATTGAGATAAAGGTAAGGCCATAGTAGGAGGTTTTCTGGGTGTAGCTGGGAATTGAAAACCAGCACAGTGCTTAAGTGGTTGGAAAAATTACCGTTTCAAACAAACCTGTTTTGATTACATTTTGTTGCAATAAATGTCTTTTAGTCCCCATCTCTAAAAAGCTTACTCCCCTTCCTTATTATTCAAGAGTTTTCTGTCAACCACGTTTTTACTGCAACTTTTTGCGGACACGGTTATTAAAAAGAAACAAAAACAGTCACTTTGCACTATAGCCAATTTGTGATTTGAAGTGCTCAGCTGATTATCGACTGGAAGGTCATAAAGGTAAATAAACCGCTGTAGAGAATTTGGAAAAGCTGACGTTTTACGCGTTAGCTCCGGGGTTACTCCCTATAATGGCCAATATGGGGAGGCTCCACCCGAAAGGGGTAGGGATTTCACAAGTTTAGGTATATGAAAGGTAGGGATATCACTCACTTAGGTATTTAAAAGGGCCTTCAATTAAAATATTTCGAATAGACATTTAAATTTATTAAATGCTTCATAAAAATGGCATCAAGGCTTCCTGTTTTTCAGTATAAGGTATACGAAAGGGTTACCTTTTCTGTCAAAATGGTATATGAAAGGGTAAGGGTTTGACCCTCGGTGCAGAGCCTCCCATTACAAAACTTTTTCTAGTATCTACTCCCTGGGCGTTAGCTCTTTGTCGGGGCCAAAACAAGGGATAATACTCAAAACGCCAGCGTTTCAAAATTTGCTGAGGCAGTTTAGTTAACTTTATCAACTTTGAGTTGATAATCAACATTTTGTTCACTTGCCAGCCAATGCAGCACAACAGTTTCTTAAGAAAGTAATACTTTATATAATTTAAAATTAACCACTTTCTTAATTAAGCTTGGAGGGGGCGAAGTGTTGATGGTGTAAATAGAGCTTTTATGGGAAAAACCTAACTGGGAGTTCTCACGAAAGAAAAATAAAATGACTTCTGATATAATTAAGGATCCCTCCTCTGACTAGCAACCCCCCCCCCCTCACACCATCTACTGTCACATGTTACACCACTTCCACCAAAAAAATCAGGAAATATGAAATAGCAACCTACCCTTCCTCCTTAAAAAATTTAGACAAACAAATGTACAAAGTAAAATATGGGGCTGTACTACTGATCTTATACACAAAATTAAATTGGATAAAAACAGCTGTAATATATCTCTTTGGGGATGTTGGTGGAAGAAAATGTGAAATTTTTCCAGCAAGCACTCCATCATTAGGTAGTACAACATCGAAGTTTTGTTGTAAAGGGGGGCCTCTCCGGTTGTTCTCACACCTAGTTGTCAATGAATACCAAAGCATAAACAATATTGAATCACCTGTGCTCTTTCTTTGACTGTAACTGATATAAAATCTTACTTTCTTTACAAGAATGCACAGTCTAAAACAATTTTTGTGGTATGTGTAGTTTACATGGCCACAAGTCAATGTGTATGTGTAGTTTACATGTCTACAAGTCTAGAACTACAAGCTGATTCCTTTGCACCAACTGATTCAATTGCACCAACTATAATTTTGTATACTACAGTCAAACGGAGCGACCATTAAAGACCCGGATTGCAGAACACAATAGGGCAGTTGCCATGTTTGACCATGACTCAAAGATCTCCTGTCATGTACATGAAAAACACGAATATACCGTATTTACTCGAATAAGCGCCGCCCCCGAATAAGCGCCGCATTTGGAACAAAAAACTTAATAAGCGCCGCCCCCGAATAAGCGCCGCAGCCCCGATGCGGCGCTTATTCGAAGTATTCCTTTTAACTTAAAACAGCACTACAAAGCAACTCTAAAACAAACTTGGACATTCTTTCTATCAAAAGCGATGTTTTGCAGTTCAAAGTGACTGTTTTACCGCTCGTTCATTAGTTTTCTATCTAACATTCTTACAATACGTAGTGCTGTAAATGTTGTAATGGCCGCGAACTTTTCCAAGACAGCTAGCGCCACATCTCTATTAAGCAAAAGACGAATACTGACAATCAAAAGACGCTGTTTTCAATTACTGTAAAAAGATGAGATTCGCTGTGGTGTCCAAACTGTTTAAATAAGCGCCGCCCTCAAATAAGCGCCGCACTTGAGGCGCGAAAAATTTAATAAGCGCCGCGGCGCTTATTCGAGTAAATACGGTAATCACCATATGGATTTTAATGCCGTCAATGTAGTTGGACATGAGCCGAATTATCACAAGCGACTCTTTTTGGAAGCCTGGTTGTCCATTAAGGATCTGCACTCTGGGAAGGTTGTGCCTAAATCCTACCGCTCAGAAGGACAGCCGAGCAGTACTAGGGACGAGTTTCCGACTCGAGCACTTTTCGGAAATTGTCGGCAATTCCAATATGGCGGACTGTTCCTGCCACATATATCGCAAATTGACAGCAAGTTATCAAGCCTGTAAATATATGTACAAGCTGAGACGAGTATGTTTTTTATTTACCTGATATGTTCAGAAATACTGTGTAGAGATAAGTCAACGAACAGTCATATGAATGCTTTATGAGTCTGAGTCCGTATAAAGACCGAATTTAATTTGTTTGGGCTGTTCGCTCTTGTTTCGCTTGCATCGTAAATAAGACTTAAATATTTATTCTCATGGGTAAGAATTCTTTAAACGCTATTTTTATTCGGGGAAGCTTAATTTCCAACTATTTTTGTCTGGCTTTATCTTGTCCCCCTGCCCGGTAGGATCTTGCCTGAGCCAGAAAATACTACCGGCCAGAAGGACAGATTGTATATGAAGTCAATCCGGCTTGAATTCACTCATAGTTTTATTTGTGGAATGTTTCTGCACATTTGTTTTACGTCTTACACTAGTTAAGAATAACTCCGAAGCAGTATCTTCAATTTTTTGTTGAATTTTTTTCTAGTGTCCCTCTGCCCGGTAGTACATAATATAATCCTACCACCCAGAGGGACGGGCTGTTAAATTAAACAACCAGCTTAGTTTTATTAACTGGTTAACACAAAACAGTGTCCCATGCATTCCACTCCACTTGTTTACCAGTTTGGAATCTTTCAACGAGAATATTTTCATTTTCTTGTTGTGTTGTCCCTCTGCCTGGTAGGACGTAATGACATACTACCATCCAGAGGGACAGGCTGTTAAGTAAAACCACCAGCTTTAATTTCTTTCACTCGTTTACATATAACAGTGTTCCATGCATTTCTCTTCACTTGTAGATCAATCTGGGATCTTTCAATGGGAATGTTGTAATGTTGTCCTCCTGCCTGGTAGGGTGTAATAAAATACTACCACCCAAGGGGACAGGCTGTATATTTAGGGAACCAGCTTTAAAACTATTCAGTGTAGTAATAACACATGACAATGACATTTTTTAATGCATTCCTCTTTACTCAGATCTCTACATAAGTATAGATTCAAACAGTTGGGATTTTTCATGTTGAACTTTTCAACTTTTTGTTGTGTTGTGTTGACCCTCTGCCCAGAATGAAATACTACCACCTAGGAGGACATGCTGTATATTAAGTTAACTAGCAACTTTTACTTTATTCGTCAGTTTACACATACCGGTAAAACTAAAAGTTTTTCATATATTCCCAGTCCTCAGTCTTGCACTAGTTTGAAATCACATGCACTTTATCTACTTCTAGAATATTTTCATTATCTTGTTGTCTTGTCCCTCTTCTAGGTAGTATGTAATAAAATAATACTATACATTTCAAGATTACTTAGTGGACTGTTCATTCAGCTGCATTCATGATATTGTAACACATTGTTTTATGCATTCTTCAATCTTACACTGGTGTATAGTACACAATAGTATACTGCTGTCCAAGAGAACAGTTTAGGAAACTGCTTTTAAGTTCAGCCACTGCTTGAGCCATAATTTTGCACCATGCATTCCTCTTCAGTGTTCCCCTAAGAATCTCATTTAATTTCTTGTGTAAAATGTTAATTACTCCATGATCTTAGAGACAAGTCAAATATCATTGGCCAAGTCTGCAGGTTCTCCCAACATTAATTTTGATAAAGTCTCAGTTTGAATAATGGCCTCTTTATTTGAATTTAACTTGAAAGTTGAAATAAAGAATGTAATAAGACTCCTATTCATTAGTTAATTGAGGATCATTCAAATTGGTAACATTTTACATGAAATGCGATTCTTTAGCAATAAACGCAAAGAAGGTATGTCATCCTGAAAAAAAAAATGAAATGCAATGTTAATTATTTTTGCATGTTCTTTAAGGTGTTATAATATGATACAATTTTATACTCTTTTTTTGTATAGGTGAATGACCCCAAAATGAATCATATTATATTGCGTAACCTCTAAATGGAAAAGGCATGAATACTTTTCTTGTCGAAATACCTGGGTAAAATTTGGAGTTGCTTTCCTACTGAGCTGCTCTGCAAACTAAAAGTAGAATAATTATGAACACATGACATCAGAACCATTTATAATAATTTGTTGTAGCTGGTGTAAACATTTAAAGGCTGAGGTGAACACTTTGATTCCTGGAAAATACTACTAAAGGGAATATGACACTTGCATGTAACTCACCATGCAGACAAAGACACCACAGTCATAATCATTCCTTTGTTTTGGTATATCCTATAAACAGGGGGTTTAAAAGCACCTTTTTTTACATTTTATTAGCATAAGACTCGAAAGAAAAGCATTAAACAGCTCGTCTTCCTGAGCAGTAGTTTTTTTATTTAAAAACTGCTAATAATACCACATAGAGAGACTATGTGTAGTTCCAAAAATATCCATACTCCCCCACAGAAGGGATTGGAAATTCCTGGGGGATGAGGGGTTCTTAAAGACCGAAAATTTCAAAGAAATCAGGGACGGCGGAGCAGTTTTCCAGGTGGGGGGGCTGACTAATGACTTTAAGTGGGGTTTAAGAGACTCTTCTCTTAAAAAGTCTTTATTTTTTCGGAAAAAGTGGGGGGGCTAAAGCCCCCCCAGCCCCACCGGCTCCGCCGTCCCTGGAAATTATGTATGGAATCAAACTGGAATTTCCAGAGGGGTGGGAGTCCTTATAAGAAATCCCTTCTGTGGGGGAGGTATGTATATTTTATGGAACTACACAGGGACGGCGGAGCGAGGGGAGGGGGCCTTAGCCCCTCAGATTTTCTGAAGAAAATAAAGACTTACAAAGAGAAGACTCTTTTAAGTCACTAGTCAGCCCCCTTACTGGGAAAATTGCTCCGCTGCCCCTGCTACACAGTGCAACAAGATCTTGACAATATTCATAGAAAGTTCCTCTAAACTAAACTAGTGTAAGACTGAAGAGGGCAGTATACATAATAATAATAATAAATAATAATAAAAATAAAAAGTATTTTTATAGCGCTGCTAATAATACCACATAGAGCAATGGTGTCTGTTATATGGTTTTATTATATTAAGTAATACTGGGCAGAGGGACAGAAAGTATATAAATTGCATGTGATTTCAAACTAGTGCAAGTCTTCACTTTTAATCCATAAATACACAGGCAGGGGGACAACATTACAACATTCCCATTGAAAGATCCCAGATTGATCTACAAGTGAAGAGAAATGCATGGAACACTGTTATATGTAAACGAGTGAAAGAAATTAAAGCTGGTGGTTTAACTTAACAGCCTGTCCCTCTGGATGGTAGTACGTCATTACGTCCTACCAGGCAGAGGGACAACACAACAAGAAAATGAAAATATTCTCGTTGAAAGATTCCAAACTGGTAAACAAGTGGAGTGGAATGCATGGGACACTGTTTTGTGTTAACCAGTTAATAAAACTAAGCTGGTTGTTTAATTTAACAGCCCGTCCCTCTGGGTGGTAGGATTATATTATGTACTACCGGGCAGAGGGACACTAGAAAAAAATTCAACAAAAAATTGAAGATACTGCTTCGGAGTTATTCTTAACTAGTGTAAGACGTAAAACAAATGTGCAGAAACATTCCACAAATAAAACTATGAGTGAATTCAAGCCGGATTGACTTCATATACAATCTGTCCTTCTGGCCGGTAGTATTTTCTGGCTCAGGCAAGATCCTACCGGGCAGGGGGACAAGATAAAGCCAGACAAAAATAGTTGGAAATTAAGCTTCCCCGAATAAAAATAGCGTTTAAAGAATTCTTACCCATGAGAATAAATATTTAAGTCTTATTTACGATGCAAGCGAAACAAGAGCGAACAGCCCAAACAAATTAAATTCGGTCTTTATACGGACTCAGACTCATAAAGCATTCATATGACTGTTCGTTGATTTATCTCTACACAGTATTTCTGAACATATCAGGTAAATAAAAAACATACTCGTCTCAGCTTGTACATATATTTACAGGCTTGATAACTTGCTGTCAATTTGCGATATATGTGGCAGGAACAGTCCGCCATATTGGAATTGCCGACAATTTCCGAAAAGTGCTCGAGTCGGAAACTCGTCCCTAGTACTGCTCGGCTGTCCTTCTGAGCGGTAGGATTTCGGCACAACCCTCTGGGAACGACTACGCTATCATCCCAGAGGTTTACAAGTCCTTGTCACACGCATGAATTTCGCGCCACGTTCTTTTGTTTCAAACTTTTACATGTTATATTTAAAGCGCGCGCTAATGCGTTGCCTTTTTTAAATCGTTGTGAAAGCTTTGATTTTTTAACTGATGAAGGCTTAAGCAATAGCCAAAACGTCTTGAAAAATAACATCAAAATACAGTCAGCGACAAACCTTTAACAAACTAACCGATTCCCACTTAGTTTTAAATCATAATTGTCATGAACAAATTGCAAATTGCCCAAATAATCACCCACACTTGGGGTTAATTTAAAAAAAATCACCTCCAATAATCATCAAGGAAATACAGCATCTCACCATTAGAGGATGTTATGTGCAAATTATTTTACATTGTAACAGTACTCTTCATAAATGTTTGTGGTGTTTGAGTCCACAATGTGATCATGACTGACAGAGTTCAGAAATTTGCATAATTTTCTGATATAATTTTCAAATATTTAATAACCTCCAAAGGAAATGCTTAAATAAATCAAATCACCATATCCTGGTTAAGCAAAATCAGCATAACACTGGTTTCATTAGTAGTTTTAAAAATAGCATGTTTTCTTTTTCTTCTTTGAGCTCATGTTTTAACAAATTAAGAACAAGTAAATAATAACATGTGGGTGTTTGAGAAAACATAAAAGCTGTGAAAAAATAACAATCTGTAGGCAATTGTGTTCACAGCTGTTTAGAGTTCTCCCACACTATCACAAGTGTCTCCACAACTTTAAGGAAATAAGGAAAGAAAAACATGCAATTTATTTTATAAAATATGTGCTCAAAATAATTTCACTTCCAACAAAAAAAATGTTTATTCTTTTTTGCCAAAAAAGCAACTTCTATAACTGCATGTCAATAATTTCTCCAGCCTTGTTTCCTAGAAAATTTACATTGTTTGCTGTTTTGCTCAAATAATCACCTCCATTTTAAGTAAATAAAAAATAATCACATGGGCATATTTTTCAAGAAAAACAGCTGTTATGTCAATGCAGCAGTACTCTTTTGGAAATTATTGCGGGGGCTGTCTGGAATCAAGACAAAACAGTCCTATAGCAAACAAGATAAAACATTTGTCCAAGTTAACTTACGGATTCCTAGTCACGTACAAAATCACCTCTAACAGCGTAATCAGCTAGTAAATTTATAAGATGAGAAAGTTAAGTTACTTTAAAAAAAAATTTTTTTTTCTAAGAATGATCAGAATTTCTGTTGTCTCATTTCTAATATCAATACAACATCAAGAGAATTGGTGACTAGATTTGAAGAAAATCATAAAGAAATTGGTGATATTGCCTGATGTCCAATAAATTCTCAGCACTGACATATATACAAAATTGATATAATTTAGTAAGGAGAATCACATTTACATCATAATGTAAGCTTATGCTTTGAGTCAAAATTCATTTCAAGTGTTTGCATTGGCTAGCTATAGGAAATACGACCAAATCTGGGAAAATGTGAAAGATCAGATAACATACTGATATTAGAGAAGCTGGAACACAATAGACAGGAAGTCTGACCTTGGCCGGGTACGCGTATACGACTCAGGCCAGTTAAAAGAACACGCCAGTTGACATGTTAATATAAGATTGCGCAATAAAAAAAGAATGCATTCCTGCTTTCTACGCGCTCAATAATTTCGTGTAATCTTGACCTTAACCTGTCATTTTGAGCACACAAATAATGCTGTCTGTTTTATATACACTAAACACAGTTATATTTTTCCTTTTCGGCTAATTCGAATGGCATTCCAAAGTCCGGAAATCAAAAGCCTCCCTTTGACTTGAGCTCAAGAAACCGGAACAGTGATAAATTGGACCGTCGCATGCAATTTACACGCGCGCGCAAACGAGCATTATAAAAATCATTTGTTCAGAATGATTAGTTTATCAGCAATCCTTTTCTCAGATAACGCATTCAAGAGGAATAACGGGTGAACAAAGCAACAACCAGACTTAGATCGAAACAAAACAGCCATGTACAAATATAAAACAAAGATCACCGCTTCATGTATGATGTAAGCTTCCAAGCAAGAAAGTTTCACGCAGGTATATCGCTCTCTAAATTTTACTATCAATCTTTAAAATTAGATTGTAATTATAACCTCATCAATTTTGTAAAACAAATCTCCAAAAACCATCGGAAAACCGAAGAAAGCTCGCATTAGCAGTTTGGTATTTCGCTTTCGACATTCATAAATTATACATAAAGTCAAAGAATGCACGCCAGTTTCGCAAGGCGACCAGTTTCTATTTCACTACAAAAATGGCGATTGTCAACGTGCCCACTGAAATTATTTAAAGTTTTAAGTCTTTCACTGAGTTCTTTAGGAACCACAGTAGCATTTAGCTTATAAGGTGTTTCTCTGCCAGTCTCATCGATTTTGCTCATTAACATCAACACACATCAATACTTCCATTTAAACAGTTTCTTGAATATAATGCCGGACAGTGACCCGGCACTTTCCACGCAATTTCATCAATGTTCCTCTTCGCTTTCCATATCTTGACTCGAAGCTTACTGTTCGTAGGAAATCCTCTAATTCTGTCCTCTTAACGTATTATTATAAAAAGGTCCAGTAATGCTGCGTTGAAGAAAGATACGGCGAAATTATACAAATACAAACGAACGGTAGTGCAAGCTGACAACAACATTGCGCTACGAAATCATCTTACTGGTTGGTGATTTGCGTTCAATGTTTGTGTCTTGGGGCTAGTATCGGACGCTTGAAGTTTTGAGAAAGCCATCAGAGCGTCAGGAAAGTTTGGCGGTGTAGCCGGTGTGTTCGCTGGCGTTACGAGCTGAAAGAAAAAATGAAAACGTCTTGAATTTAAGGTCATCAACGACATCAACATGAAATATTGCTAAGGACGTAGATTCAAAGTAAACTTACCGCGTTGTGTTGATTATGGGAAGGAATCGCTGCTTCTTGGAAAAACAAACTCAAAGCGGTCTAGTGAAAGAAAGGAAATGAATACAGCTTAATAACACGACAGTAAAGTTTAAAGAACAAATCAGCAAGTACGGTGAACCAAGCCGCTTCGACATCACGTCGAAATCAAAACAATCACTCTTCTACCTCAAACTGCCAATGTGCGGCCTGTAAAAGCTGCTTAGCTTGGTCTCTGGCACACCCAGCAGCCATTACAAACTGATTTATCATGGCTTGCTCTTTTAACGCGTCCATCTCGATGAAGAACGGCGAAAAAAATAAAACACTTGCAACTCGCTTTCGTTTTGTCGGCGAGGCAAAAAGAGCGAACACACCAAGTGTGTTTTTGCTTGGAGATCACGTGTCATAACATGACGTCACTGCAAAACAAACGAGTTCATTGGTTGATAATTATAGAAAAGTGGTCTGATGTGACATCGCCATAGAAACAGAATTCGAAAGAGAGAAAATTCAAAGCAGAAGAACTTCGCGCTTGAGCAAATGGCAGCCAAAATAAGACTCTTATCCCGCCACATTTTGAAAAATCCATTTCAAGAAACATCGTGCACAATATCTATCTACAGAAAAATGTATCATTCGTCATTTTTATAGAGTTTCTTTGCTGCAATCGATGCAAACTCCGCTGTCAGTTTGTTTGTTGTGTTGCGTAAGTACACGTGTAAGTACATTTCTGATAAATTGGTCACGCGATATGAAAGTGAAAAGTTCCGTAGACTGTAACCGGTGCATTAGGTTTTCACCTTTTTCTGTCTATGAATTAGTCTTGACCGCGTTGAAAACAAAATAACGGAAGTGACGCATTCGAAAACACGGAAATACCTTTCAGATATTGTCTGTTTGCGGTCAAAACTGGTTCACTTTCTGCATAATTTGTCTTTTTCCAAGAAAGTTGGAACGTGCTTCGAGGAGATATTGTCTACATAAAGCGTCGAGACAATTAAAAATAGCCTTTTATATTATTGTGGTGATGTTGATCATCTAACAATATTTTAAAAAGATATGAATTTGGCGCTCGCAAATTGAAGGGAAGCATTGAATTTATTAGCCACACGGGACCCCGCTGAAAACCACAGTATACACAAAGAGGTGCAAGCAGATTATTGACACCTCGGGCGGCATCGTGTGTGGCCTATCTTTCACTGACAAACGCAGTTTGTTTAAAATTTGCAAAAGTGCGTTCACTGAAATTTTTTCCAGGTCTTAGGTGAAGACGCTATCCGCCCCCTTTTTCAAATTTCATTGTTGTTTTAGGATGTGAGGTTAGGTTACCATGTAAACTGTTCGTGCCAGGGCCGCCCTTCTCCATTTTTAGCGTGACTCTAAGTACTAACAGAATTAATCCTTCAAAATATTTCATTTATTCATAATGTTTGTTTTGTCCATGGAGATTATGCTTTCCGTAAAAATAGATTATGCCAAGCAGGTCAGTTCGTTATGAGCTGTTTTATACTGTCACCGATACATTTAGTTAAGATGTGTTTTGGCTAGGAAACGAAAGCCTTTTGGTCCTTTTCAACAGAAACCAGGAGCTAAAATTGGCTTAAAACTTCTTATTGAAATTAATATTTCCGCCTTGGGGATGTGGGTATAAACCTCCGTTACTTCCTTTTTACCGAATGGTTATGAGGTGTAGTGATGATTCGCGAACTTGAAGTGACGTGTTTCCGTCACTCGTTCACTCCATTCTGATATTAAACCGCAATTAATTCATGCATTTAACCGTGAACGTGCTGACAGAAAGGTTCTTTAAAACGCCATTCAGCACATTTCAATCAAAAACAAATTATCCTACAGCCTCGTTCCCAGGGTATGACTCTTTCTAGCCTGTTCCAGGCGTTCGGTTAGTTGGGAAGCGCGAAAAACGGCGAGCGAAAAAAAAAATAAGGGGAGGGGGGCGGGGAGGAGAGCGAGCGAGAGAACCCCCCCTCGCCTTAGTCCCCTCCCCATTTTTTTGCTTGCCGTTTCTTGTGCCGCTTCCCAACTAACCGAACGCCTGGAACAGGCTAGACTCTTTCAGGAAACAAGGTTGAACTTTCACAGAACAAATCGAAAGAGGATAAATTACACTTATCCTCAGGTGATAAAAGAGAATAGAATTCGCTCTACGAAGCCGTAGAGCATACGCTATCAATGACCCATTCACGTAAGAAAACATTCAAACGCAAATGAAGTGAGATTGTGACATTACTGATAGAAGCTATAAGCTAGATGCAGTTACCCTTACCATGTGACGCGTTTTAGTAAACACAACATTCATGCTGCACGATTTTGTTTCGCGTGACATTGTCTTAGTGTCACGTCATCCGTTTTTTACCGAATGGTAATGAGGTTATGTTATGGGCCGCATTTTCTCACTCGAACACTCACTCACTCGATTCTGATATCAAACCGCAATTAATTTAGCATTAAAACGAGAAACGTGCTGACAGAAAAGTCCTTTAAACGCATTCAGCACATGTCAATCAAATCTCAACCTCGTTCCAGGGTCTCTCTCTTTCAGGGAACTAAATTGAATTTCACAAAACAAATCGAAAGAGGATCACTTCCACTTATCCTCTGGTGATAAAAGAGAAAAGAATTCGCTCAACGAAGCCTCAGAGCATAGGCTATCAATTACCCATTCACGTAAGAAAACATTCAAAGACGCGTTTTAGTAAACACAACATTCATGCACGTTTTTTTTTTTCGCGTCACATCATCTTCGTGTCACGTCATCCGTTCTTCATCTTTTTGAGTCGTGCAGAAACGCGCATCTTTCTCTCAAATTTTAATGGCTGCTTAAAATAACGCTATACGTGCTGGCAGAAAAGTAAACATATTCACAAAACAAATTTACTTAATGCTAAAAAGGATCAAAGGTTACACTTAAATATTTTTTGTGATAAAATAGAATTCGCGCTACGAAGCCTGAGAGCACGAACCATCAATGACGCAATTCCCATGGAAATTCACAGGGAAATAAAGTGAGATTGTGTTACATTATTGAACGCTTATTTGAAGAAAAAAAACTATCAATGACCCATTCACGCAAGAAAACATTCGAAGGCAAATTAAGTGAGATTGTGACATTGCTGATAGCACCAATGAACTACATATAGTTACGCTTAAAAACTGTTAAAATTATTACGCTCGCATTGTGACGTGTTTTAGTCAACACAACATCCACGGCACGTTTTTGTTTCGCGTCACGTCACCTCGTGTCACGTCATCCGTTTTTCATCTTTTTGACTCGAGCAGATACACGAAGTGCTCGGGCGTATCTTTTCTCTCAATTTTTTTTCGCTGCTCAAAAATAACGCTATACGTGCTGACAGAAAAGTAAACATATTCACAAAACAAATTTACTTAATGCTTAAAAGGATCAAAGGTAATACACTAACCGGTAAATATTTTGGTTGTGAAAACTGAATAGCGCTACGACCCTTGAAAGCACGAGCCATCAATGTCGCAACTCACGTGGAAAAATAAAGCAAAGTGAGATTGCTTTACTTTATTGGACACTTATTTAGAAAAAATGCGGAGGTCGGCACTTCATCCATCGAATTACCATGAGGTTGCTCGAAGAGCCTTTGATCATCTTTTTGAGTCGTGCAGAAACGCGCATCTTTCTCTCAAGTTTTATTCGCTGCTCAAAATAACGCTATACGTGCTGACAGAAAAGTTAACATATTCACAAAACAAATTTACCAAATGCTAAAAAAGATCAAAGGTTACACTTAAATATTTTTGTGATGAAATAGAATTCGCGCTACGAAGCCTGAGAGCACGAACCATCTGAATGACACAATTCCCATGGAAAAATAAAACATTCAAAGGCACATTAAACGCTTATTTGAAGAAGAAAAACTTTCAATGACCCATTCACGCAAGAAAACATTGAAAGGCAAATTAAGTGAAATTGTGACATTACTGATAGCAGAGCTCTATGAGTTACATGTAGTTACGGTAAAAAAATTATAACTCTCGCCATGTGACGTGTTGTAGTTAACACCACATCCACAGCGCGTTTTTGTGTCGCGTCACGTCACCTCGTGTCACGTCATCTGTTATTTTATCTTTTTGAGTCGAGCAGAAACACGAAGTGCTCGGGCGTATCTTGCTCAAAAACAACGCTATACGTGCTGACAGAAAAGTACAGATATTCACAAAACAAATTTACTTAATGCTAAAAGGGTTCAAAGGTAATACACTGACCGGTAAATATTTTTGTGATGAAAACTGAATAGCGCTACGACACCTGAGAGCAGGAATCATCAATGACGCAACTCATGTGGAAAAATAAACATTCGAACGCAAAAGAAATGAGATTGCATTACTTTATTGGACACTTATTTAGAAAAAAAAATGCAAAGGTCGGCACTTTATCGAATTACCAAATTACCATGAGGTTGTTCGAAGAGCCTTTGATTAAAGAAATATTATTTTGGTATTCGTGGTGGTGAGGGGGAGGGGAAGGAGGAAGTTGAGATTTTTTTGGGGGTAGGGATATCGAAGAATTGTGGTAATTTTTTGAGATTTGGCGCGATAGGTTGCTTAGAATAGCAAAACGGCAAACCAATCGCTGAGGAGTGCCGAATCTTTTAATTAGCATATTAACGGCTTATTTTTTTCCGAACTGATGGTGAACCTGTGAATTTAACAGACATTTGAAGCGATCCCGCAGAAAACCCTTTCAAATAACATTTTCTCGCCCGACCCTCTTACCCCAAAAATTAAACGGCGAACGCATGGAGGACTGGTTACCAAGCACATTTGCATTACCGTTTTTACGCTCTGTCTGTTTTAGCCTTTGTTCAGCAATCGGTTTTCAAAAATTCTCTGTTCGATGCACTTGCAGATATTCTAGAACTGCTACATCCTACGGTGTTCGAGGAGTATCATTATAAAATCTATCACATTTGATTATTTTGTTGATGTTTTGGTTTTCGTAATTTTTTACTTTGATTGTTTGCATGAGGTTTTGATTTCCAAAACTTCCAGCTTTGATTTATTTTGTTAAATTT
Source organism: Oculina patagonica (assembly GCF_052425735.1). Taxonomy (NCBI): domain Eukaryota; kingdom Metazoa; phylum Cnidaria; class Anthozoa; order Scleractinia; family Oculinidae; genus Oculina; species Oculina patagonica. The sequence continues at coordinate 17,593,478 of NC_135769.1, forward strand.
TTGATTTCGCGAATGAGTTTTTGATTTCTCAAGTGGCGCTTTTGATTTCTCAAATGGGATGTTTGATTTTTCAAATGGCGTTTTTGATTTCTCAAATGGCGATTTTGATTTCTCAAATGGCGATTTTGATTTCTCAAATGGCGTCTTTGATTTTTCAAATGGCGATTTTGATTTCTCAAATGACGTCTTTGATTTCTCAAATGTGATGTTTGATTTCACAAATGGCGTTTTTGATTTCTGAAATGAGTGTTTTTGATTTCTCAAATGGCGATTTTGATTTCTCAAATGGCGTTTTTGATTTCTCAAATGGCGATTTTGATTTCTCAAATGGCGTCTTTGATTTTTCAAATGGCGTTTTTGATTTCTCAAATACCGACAACTGATAAGATCGAAATTTGATCACCGGCAGCTCGCGTGACTATCTGCTTCAGCGAGGTCAACTATGGCTGCGATGTCAGGCCACGGAACTCCTGAAAATGGTACATTTTGTTGCTGTCAATGTTTTTAGATCCATTTTGGTCGTTCACAGTCACAGTTCATCATTAGTTTTAAGGTAACAGGTCTAATTTACGAACCATTATATTAATTAAGCACGCTTTCGGCATATGATCTGGATCACCAGTTTCGATATCGATTGCACGAAGGACCGCCATCCATCATACGGGCTTTGGATATGGCTTATACGGTCATTGAAGAGTCTGGACATTATTAGGGAATATATCTGGAAGGATTATGGCGTGAACTGGAGGTAAGCGATAAAGCTCAATAAATGGGTTGTCGGTTCCATCCGGCGCGCGGTTGTCCACTCTAACCACCCCCTCCCTCTCCTCCTCCCTCTCGGACCAAAACGAGGAGAGGGGGGGGGGGAGGGGGTGGTTAGAGTGGACAACCGCGCGCCGGATGGAACCGACAACCCATTTATTGAGCTTTATCGCTTACCTCCAGTTCACGCCATAATCCTTCCAGATATATTCCCTAATAATGTCCAGACTCTTCAATGACCGTATAAGCCATATCCAAAGCCCGTATGATGGATGGCGATCGTGCAATCGATATCGCAGGCCCGTAGGGTGGGGGGGGGGAGGTTCCTGGGGTTCGAACGAACCCCCTAAAATTTTTGAAGTAGGCATTTTTGGGGGGTTGAAGAGATACTTTTTTTTACAAAAAACAATTAAAATACTGCGACCGGTCGATTACACGGACGACTACCTTCCTTGCCAGGATTATCGGAGGAAGCCGCAACATTTTGGCACAAAAATTAGAAGTTCTTATCTTTTGGATTGGTTAATTGATTGCCGTCTTGCTTTCCATCCTTATCGTAGCGCCTGCTACAATCAGAACTAGCGTTAATTGGCTGGATAGGCAAGCATGCGCATTTGTCAGAAACCAAATTTTCAAGATGTCTAAATGCACACACTCATTTCGGAACATTTCAGAATTTTTTTAGAGTGAAACTTACATTCCGAAGAGCTAATATTGAAGGAAAATGCATCCCACCTCAGAAATGATGTGAAAATGCAGGAAATGCCACTTGAGAGAACCTAAATTTGCAAATTTCCTGGGGGGGGGGCTTTTCCCCAGACCCCCCTAAAGGCTCGCGCCTTCGGCACTAAAAAAAATAACCTCCCCCAAAAAAGAACCCCCCTCAACAGAATCCACCCTACGGGCCTGTATCGAAACTGGTGATCCTGATCATATGGAAAGCGTGCTTAATATAATGGTTCGTAAATTAGACCTGTTACCTTAAAACTAATGATGAACTGTGACTGTGAACGACCAAAATGGATCTAAAAACATTGACAGCAACAAAATGTACCATTTTCAGGAGTTCCGTGGCCTGACATCGCAGCCATAGTTGACCTCGCTGAAGCAGATAGTCACGCGAGCTGCCGGTGATCAAATTTCGATCTTATCAGTTGTCGGTATTTGAGAAATCAAAAACGCCATTTGAAAAATCAAAGACGCCATTTGAGAAATCAAAATCGCCATTTGAGAAATCAAAAACGCCATTTGAGAAATCAAAATCGCCATTTGAGAAATCAAAAACACTCATTTCAGAAATCAAAAACGCCATTTGTGAAATCAAACATCACATTTGAGAAATCAAAGACGTCATTTGAGAAATCAAAATCGCCATTTGAAAAATCAAAGACGCCATTTGAGAAATCAAAATCGCCATTTGAGAAATCAAAATCGCCATTTGAGAAATCAAAAACGCCATTTGAAAAATCAAACATCCCATTTGAGAAATCAAAAGCGCCACTTGAGAAATCAAAAACTCATTCGCGAAATCAAAAATTTAACAAAATAAATCAAAGCTGGAAGTTTTGGAAATCAAAACCCCATGCAAACAATCAAAGTAAAAAATTACGAAAACCAAAACATCAACAAAATAATCAAATGTGATAGATTTTATAATGATACTCCTCGAACACCGTAACATCCATCATCGAAATGCCTGCTAAAAAGAGCAACTCCAAAAACTCTTTCAGGGTATTTTCAAACGATAACTATTCGAAATTTGCAAACAGATTTCCGTTCCTAAAAGAACGACAGATCAAAGCAAAACTACTTCAAACATGGAGAAATAAGTTTACCTCTCAAACGACTAAAGGCAAAGCAGAGATCAAGAAAGCCAAACATCGGAATGAAACTCTGTTAAATGGAGGTAAGACTGATTTGTTTTGCCCTTTTTAGGCGATGATAAACAAACCCGTATAAATCATAACTTACTCGTTTTAAAAGTCGAATCGCCATCACAACAGGTCACAACAGCCATTGTGAATACAAAGGTCAGAATTTCGAACAAAGAATTATTTTCAATCAATAAATGAAAACATTCATTTAATTTGGTGAAACGTTAGTCTTCCCTTTATTCATGAATTGATCGCTCTTTCAGACACGGTTTGAAATGAATTCTTACTTTTTGGCTTCCAGCTAGACAACAACGATTTCAAATCGAGTGCTGCCATTTTACCATTTACAGAAATGGCGGATTGGCCCCAATAGAAAATTAACTTGATCCCATTGCTGAAAGACGTTGCACCTATATGTGTGTATATGTCAGACATCATAGCGCAGTATTAAATATAGTGAATATTTCAAAGCTTAATTTCCAGGCGTTTTTGGCTCCGGACTTTGAGGAACACCTGGAGACTTTTCTTCTTGTTTATACTTATTTTCAACCGATCTCGATTTTGATTGGCTGAAGAGAAGTCATTCACTTGCGCTTGCAAGTTGTACTTCATTTTTCATGATACTGAGATTCATGCATGCAACATCCTCTAATAATCTTAATATATTCATTCAAGCAGAGTGTGGCACTCCAGTGGTGAGCCAAAAAGATGCTTTTCAAAACAGATCTGAGAGTTCACCGCTTAGTACGTACTCTAACAGACGTCAAAACAATAAAGTGCGGGATGGCTTCGCTAAGGAAAAACGGTGCCAAACATCAAGCGTTGCGAATTGCTCATCGCCATGCTCAAGTGAGACATCAGCTTGTGGTTCTGGCAGTTTAAATCTGGGTGACAACAAAGTTTTAAAGAAGCAAAGAGCCTCACAGGGAAGGAAAGAAAACGAATTCATTGATTTATTTCAGGAGATCAACGCAGAGCAACTTTTAATAAAACCGGGAGAAATCAATGTTGCTGACACCGAGGTCATGACAAGTACTCCTGTCTGTTTTAATCATAAGGAGTGGCTAGAGAAGCTTTCAGAAGACGTGGAGGATGAAAAGGTACCTGGGTGGGCTGAGGGGTTGAAGCTGGGTGGGGGAGGGGTGACAGAAGGAAGGGGTAGGGTTTCATTAGTTGGGGTCCGGCTTTTCCCCCCTTTAAGTCTGAGGGTGGGGTCTTCCTTCTCCCCACATAGTGTGACGGGTTAAATGTAATATAAGTCATATAAAGGTAAAGTCTGTGTCAAGCCTAGTGGCTGCCGCTTATAGAGGCCGGAGCTTATCCCGGTTTCCGTAGCATGAAGCGACTAGACTAGGAGTACTTTACTTCCCCCTGGACGGGATGCTAGTCCGTCGCAGGGTTACCCCCCAGCATTAGTTCGCCGGTACCCATTTATACACCTGGGTGGGAGAGGCACTAAGAGAGTAGTCTTGCCCAAGAACCGCCGCGCTAACCATTAGGCCACCGCGCCTCCCATAAGATGTATTATAGCTGGCTAAAACATGGATGTTCACTGCCGGGTTTAGCCCTCAAAAAGGCAATATGGAAGTAAGGTGAATGTTCTCGGCAGAGAAGCAACATCAAGCAACTTCCGGGAAAAGGTAGCTGGCATCCAAAAGGGCGAATATTTTCCTCACTTTCGGGTTAGGCCGTGAAGGCGTCCCCGGGTCTGCAAAAACCCAATGTTAATCAAAACATTGCTAATCTTCTTTTTCTAGAACACAAACACGGTGTTCGGAATGTTCAAATGGAGAGCAGACAGAAAGAGGAAAACTTCACAGAAAAACGAGGACGAGAACAGCTACGAGTCAAGGTAAAATCATGATCACTTTCCATTCGATGACAAATTACTTCGCTCTCGTTTACCTTGAGTGCTACCAGGGCCCGCTTTCCTTCAGTGGAGATTGCACACATTTTAACTCACAATTTGATCTCTTTCTGTGGTCCTCTCGTTCTTGATATTCAACTCCTATACTAGAAATAGCTGACACTAGGTTGCCCCCGAAGTTTCGACGATGTTTATCGGTTTTTCTTTGCTCTTCATCCTTTTCTACAATTCAGACATTTGATTGGAAATTATATAATTAATTTTCTATTTTGGATGATTATTAATTATGATACGGTAAATCATTTAATTACAAGAACGCAACAGCATCTTGACATCATTTTGTCATGTTTTGCTGTGGTGTGGGATCTCAGCTAGACTCAAGCTAGACTTTAGAAAAAGTCAGTCGTCTTTATTAATTTAACACGCCGGGACGGTCGACCTATCGCGACTTGCGTGGCTCGTTTTCGCGACTTCGTCGCTTTGAATGGGCCGCTTTGCGGGCTCGAATCGAACTCACTTCACTGTGGTAAAGTCTTGATCTCAGCGAGGATAAACTTTAGAAACAGCAAAACGTTTTAAAATTAACATTTGAGCCGGCCCAATTGTTTTATAAATATATGGGCTGAGAGCCCGAGCATGAAGAATGACATGAGAATGATCAATCTTAAGAAAGAAAAGGATGTCGAAAGAATTTCTTACCTCTGTCAAAGTAAACGCCTGCCGCGAGTTTTAAATAATCACAATGCATCTCGAGATCTCTTTTGAATTTCTTTTCTTGATGCCGCATATCATCTTGTAAAGTTAAAATTTCGTCCGGAAGTGGACCGATCAAGACTTTTGAAGTTTTCTCCATTCAAATAGTTTGTTCCTGGTAAATCACGGTCAGTTGGACAAAGGCTTTCTTATCGTAAATCACGCTTCATGACAACGATAAACTTTTTAAAAGGAAAGGATACCGAAAGAATTTCTCACCCTTGACAATGAAAACGCTTGACTTTCTAAAAGTCGCTCGCTTCTGGTTTCCGGTTTCGCCTGCCGCGAGTCTTAAACAATTATCTCGAGATCTTTTTTTAAATTTCTTGTAAATCTCGTCCGGAGATAGACTGATCAAGGCTTTTCTCCGTTCAAGTAGTTTGCGCTTGGTAAATCGCGGTTTTGGACTGAGACTTGCTTATCGATCGTAAATCGCAGACAAATTTGAAGATATGGCTTGATATGTTCGTACGTGTTCCTAGACATATTTCTTCTTCGGCCACTCAGATGTAAAAAATGTCAGGGTCGTAACCAGGTATATTTTTTCATCGCTGATCCCAAATTTTAGCTTTAAATTTTGATTCCTGATCCCCAAAATGTGGCAACATTTGATCCCTGATTCCATTCTGATCCCATCTGATTGGCCGATCCGGATCCCATGACTTGTGACCCGGGATCCCGGGTCCATGATCCCGATCCCGAGGCTGTGATCCCGATCCCAATGCTGTGATCCCTGATCCCATATCTGGTTACGACCCTGAAATGTGGATTTTCTTACTTCTCTGCGAGTTACTTAGTTAATTATCGCGAAGTCTTTTCAACAATTGCATTGCTTTCGGCTTTTAGACATTGTGAAATGAATAGCCCTCGAATAAAACCTCACATTATCTTTTTCAAAATTCTGCCCAACTGCAATCAACCTTTACAAGCTTCGTTTGTTTACTTGTTGTCATCTGTGCACGTGCTCATGCTTTGGGCTGTCATCATCACCCAATCATCGTTTACTTTCGTCATCATTGACCAATCACCGTATGTCGGCATTTTACAACTCCCGATACCTACTTGCGGGCTTTCAGCTTGTCGGCATTTTACAACTCCCGAGACTATTTGCGGGCAAAAATTGATCAACTCGAGATTTTTCCTGGTATATACTATATATATACTATATATTCGCGCGGATTACAATGATGCCTCCTCGGGTTTTGGCCTCTGGGCCAAAACCCTGCGGGGGCAAAAATGTTAACGTAGTTGGTGAAAAAAT
>NC_135769.1:17600494-17689088 GCF_052425735.1 Oculina patagonica
TTAATAGTCAATAACCAGGCAAAACTGACTATACCTACAATAAGATATGTTACAATGTAGTCGAGTATCTCCAGCTGTAACGTAACCATGCCTTCTTACATTTAAAATTTATGCTTAAAAGGCTTGATGTGACTACTTATTGATCGATTCTACTAGAAGTTAAAACGTCCTTAAAAGGCAGCCTTAAAAAGTTGTATTTCAAACCAGTTCAGTTTAAGTTAGTTCTTTTGACTGGCATTCTAGCTGCACTTGAATGGTTTACTAGACTGCAAAACACGATTTACTTTTACTTTTTTATGTTGGCCCAAAGTACATGCTATAGCTGAAATATAACCTACTCTTTAATTTAAAAAAATCTGCATGTTGTTCTGTTAATGATATGTTAGAAAGAGCCATATTCACATGTTGTGCTTTGATGAATCCAAGACTGCCATATTCTCAAAATTTCAGAACTCATCTATTTTGCGTTAAATAAGAAAGAAAGCTGAAAATATTAAACAAGAGAGCCGCTAGCCGGGCTAATCTCTTGGCTTAAAGTTCCGACTATATTTATCATAGGTTTACGCACTGTCACTAATCGTTAGAAAACTGGGACACGAGTCTTTCGGTCGGCCGGAATCGTCGTCGGATTCCCATTTCCGAGCATGGTCATCGTCAGCATGACTTGTCCTCGTGGCATCGTGAGTTTTCCGAGCAGAGTACGAGCGAGTGTTCGTGCTATTGTTTGATTGGATAAATAAGAGTCGGAGATTCTCCGAGTGCTTTTGCGATGTGTTGTCTCTTGATCCCTTGACCGTGTTTAAAAGTGTAACTTAAGGTAAAAAGAACTTCTGAGTTTTTTTCAAAAATGTTCTTCGACATGAAGTTAGGAAACTCTTGCGAATATTTCTTTTTCTCAGACTCAACTACACGTCCATTTCTTAAATTTATATTGTCCAACAATATTTCTTTCATCTGTAAATCGGCCGGGTTTAAGTCATGGAATAGTATCTGCCGTGCCTTTGTTGTGGAACTTGATCTTTCGATGTAAGCGCCACGAAAAATCCGTATTCTCCGGACGGAGAAAGCGAAGGAGAAGTTGAGCCAGTTGACGAAGAACCCATGCTTTTACGTTTTCGGCGCATTTTTTCCAGATTTCTCACCCCAGGAAAGTCAGCTGACAGTCGGATCAACTTTGGACGGCTGTAGCTAAATTTGGAAGGATCGCGTTTTCTGTAGGAGCTCTGGTCGTGGTAGAACGCCGAGGAAGTCTCCGACGTATCGTCGCTCGGATCGTAGCCGAAGGAGCTGTCGTCGTTGATGAAATCTGGAGGCGATGCATCTACCATTAACTCTTGAAGACGGGTTGCGATGTCGTCGGTACTTCGGGCGGAATCGGGGAAGCCTTGATGAAAGTTAGGAAGAGTAGCGCACGAGAGTCTGTCGTCTTCGATATCTTCCGTGAAAGCATCGAACTCGTACGCCAGCGTCGGGGGTGCAGACTTCGGGCGCTCGGGCCTCTTTCGTGATCCCGAGATCATAGGGTTGTTGAGTACGCACATACGAGACCGGCGATGGGGAATGTTATTCGGCTCTATGTCGACCTTCCATCCAGCGATATGCGAGCGAGGCCCGTCGGAGTCAAAATGGTGCGTGTACTGCGAGACATACATCTCTTTTAAAGAACCGCTCCTTGACAAATGATCATGCAGAGGGCAAGCGTTTTCCAAATGAACTTCTTCCCGGCGAACTGCGTCCACTTGTTCCTCGACTACCTCTGGTATGGGCTTCATTTTGACGCGGTATAAATCTGGTATGGATGTAGTACGGTTATTCTGACCAATCCCTGTGGTTCCACACATTCGAAGCTCGATGCGATCCGGGAGCGGCGCTTTGGAAGCAATAAAATAGTTTCCCTCGGAGACTACAGAGATATACTTTTTGCAATTCGGACTTGGTGTCGGTCCATTCATCAGCTGTGATTTGTCGTTGTGGCCTTTATTCCTCGTTTCCACTCCCCAGCTGAGGGAGAGATCGTCACCTCTCTCTCCCTCCCATGGTTGTGGCTTTGTCCTTTCCCCTCCCCAGCTGCGGGAGAGTTCGTCACGTTTCTCTCTCTCCCATGGATGGGGTCTTTGTACATCACTACGGTCACTGTACCCACGAGGCATATTTCTGCTAAAAGAACAAAAGAAAATGAACAAAGTTAAGTTTCACGTTATAGGTTTGAAATTATTATAACTGCGCAACAGAAACATTAAAAAGAGCATAGAGTCCAGCAAGGTTCAGCGGCGTTATTAATAGAGAAGAGGCACAACAAAATTTACCAAAGAAAAAGATACAAAAACAACAAGATGTACGAGTACATGCATGAAAAGACGTTCATTCAAAAAGTTTCAATAACGGAGACAACGGGATGCAGCTCAACTGCTAGCAATGCCATATTACAGCATTGTTAGTTATACGAATGAGAAAATGTAGACAGATGTGCTTGACAACATGCTATGACAAATACATGCAGAACATGCAACACAAAATAATCTATGCCATGATGCTTTCTTTAAACTCCGAAGTCGTGCAACAACCTCAAGCAAGTACTTAGATAATGTAATAAAGTTGACTACTCAATCAATTTTATCTCTCATGTCGTTAACAAGAAAACGTCCCAAAAAACGTTTTCATAAATAAAACCGAACTCCAGTTCAAACTTCAAAATTCAATCTCCAAAATTTACCTCGAAGCGACTGTAACATCTTGTTCCCTTATGCCCATGTTGTTCGTTCAGTTGGCGTTCAATGACTAGATCGAGTTTGCTTATATATGTTTGTTTTTCCCACGTATATTTACGCAGTAAACCTCTCTTAGACAGTCAAACACTTTTTCCCAGCTACTCGCTTACAAATGTAGTCTTAAAACGTTCCCTTGAGTGATAAAAAGCAAGGAAATTACCGGGCGTTTTAGCGGGTTCCCACGGTCTATGATGGGAAATATGCAAATAAACTGATACCTTGACAATGAAGTCGCTTTCCTTTTGTTCTTTCAGACACAGAGCATAAACGATAACTCTAAATTCACTGAAGCATCTAAAGAACAGTTGTTGTTGATTTGAAGTTATTAAATGCACGAGTGAACAAAATCGCGAAAATTCTAGACGAAGAAGGTCCGGCGTTCTGGCCGCTATGCAAACAACTGGTATACATGTAGCGTTATAAAATATTTATGCACTATTTCACGTCGAAGCGAAGGAACTTTTTAAGTGGTTTGTCGGTTTGGCATTTATGAAGTTCATTCCGTGCATAGCTGACTGAACAATTTTACGTTTTGAAGGATGTTAAAAGTCACAAAAAGTTATTCTCAGTCGGATCCATGCATGTGTCATTCAAAATCTCATTTAAATTTTCGGATTATTGCAGACCTATAAAATGCACAAAATTCTTAAACCTAAGAATAACAAGCCTGTGTGTACCCGTATCCTATTTCGTACCCTTCGCAAAAGGGACAGTGGAAATAATACATAACATGTAAAAATGTACAATTTGCTGCGTGTTTTGTAATTCTTCTGCGCAAAATAATGTAGATTTGTAAACTGGAAAACATCAAATAGCTTTAATAGAAAACTAAGGAATGCGACATAGTAAATGTTTAGAAAAATGATTCTTTTCTATAAGATTTCGCTAAATACTTAACACTAACGTTCTAATCTACATTCTATACTCAGTAATAATTCACAAGTCAGAAAAAAGATCTTTTTAAATTTAAAAATACAGAATCGAAAACACTTAATGTACACAAATTGTACTCCTTCGTTTCGTTTCTGAAAAAAAGCACATGTCTCCGTTAAACATCGTTTGCCTGTCATTCCTCGAAATAAACACTAAAATGTTAACTTCGACGACCAGCTCTGCCATCCCGCAGTTTAAAAGCAATCAAGCTGAGAATGACATTCGACCAAAACTTGAACTCACCTTAACAAACGTTGTATTTGTAATTCGTCAAAATTAATATTTCTGCCACTTTTTGTGTAATGTTGTTTACATAACACGGCTTTGTGTTTTACAGGTAATTTTAAGGCTATTTTAAAACTGAAAACAGTTTTTTTAAATATTATTAAATGCAAATACTCTGGGCCACCAGCATGAAACTAATTGCACTAGAAGTTGAACCCACTGTGCATACATAACAACTGTTTGCAAATGTGGTTATTTATATACATGCATCTTTTAGCAACCGTACCATATTAATACAGTTAACTGAAGATTAGTTAAAAATCAAGAAAACCTTACTGCAATAACTGCTTAAAGGCATTAAAATATCTTTTCTTAATTATTTTGTGAATACTTCTTAAAAAACGACCACCACCTCTTATATCAATGGCGCAACGTGAAACTTGGTTGGTCTTTCGCACGACACGACCACGAACCGTAGTTACTTTTTTAAAAATTTAAATTTGGATATGTTGCAGTTAAAAGATTTTATTTCATAAACAAAGCTTCGATTATTCGGCTAAAGGAGTGTTTTTTTAGCACAAGTATACCACAAAAACAAGTTAGGTTAAGAAAACAGAGCATAAAAAGTGATATCATATGTGACCGTATGTGGCTAGCTTGGCATGCGTGGAAGCCAAGTCTTTTCAAGGATTTATAATAGCCTTTTTATGTGGTATGTTTATAAAGAGATTTGTGGTTTAGGTCGTTAAACGTTTCCAATCATTTCACAGCTGCAGAGCTACTATTGTTCCATTAGCTTACGTTTCCTGAACGTCTAAAGAAAATATTTTTATTCCATGCCTTCGTTGACAATGAAAAGATCTAAAAACAGCAACGACAATTTTTATTCAGTTTTAAAGTTATTACAAATCATGATGTTCCAAATTAAACATAAAATATAAGTGCCAATATCAGAGTTCTTTGTAAAGATTTCCGGCCAATATATTTATAAGAAACCACATGTGCATGTATGTTTAAACGTTTTCAAGCTGGTTTTTAGGGAGGGGGGAAGTTTTTTTAAGAATTTTGTGTTAAAAAAAAAAAAAATAAGTTCTGCTCGCTTGTTAACTCACTGCGATAAAAGAGTTTGTCACAAAATGATCGAGCCATTGCTAAGTGGACCCCAGGGTAAAATACTCGAGCCTATAAACTAACAGGTTTATAATTGCTCCTATTGTAATATTGATCCAGTCTTAGAGGGACTTAAAGAGTCTCCGTTGTTGCCAGGAGACGTAAGACTTTAAGTCTGAAATAGTCTAAATTCTTTATTGTCAATATTTGTCAAACTTGTATTAAAGGCGTAAATGTATAAGTACTTTGTTCGTGTAGAATACAAAAGATTGTAGCTTGCGTTGTAAGGTACAAGGGAAGCTTCTTAAAGAAAATAAGATTTAAAACATCTGCCCTTATTTGTTTCATATGCAAATTCAAAGCGACAGGCAGTAGGATTTTCATATCCGGCAAACTCCTAAATCTACCGGTTCGATTTTACTTCATTAGCGAGGTACTTGGCAAATCCGAAAAGTGGTTCTTTTTATAATGTTGAAACGCTCGAACCAGTCTATATTTAGAATAGAACGCAAAACACAAAACAGTAAATTAACTTCGTAAAACCCACGATAAAATGTTGCGTCTACTAGGCCAAACCAATAAACTAGAAAATAACCGCAGGCGTTACTTACATTGACACAACTGAACCGCGAAAAGTTGAAAAAGAATGGGCGAAAAATTGAACTGAAATCTCGTTAGTGAGGCTTTGTTCGGCGCGCGTTTTGCGTGTAGAAGTTATTCATTACAGTTTTTCATCGATGACCTAAACAATTAAAGAGGGCCAAGCAATACATAAAAGCATTTTGCATGCTGATTTAATATCTATTTGAAAATTCCACTCGGCCTTTAAGCGACAATATACACAACAACATCTCAGAGCGTTGTAGCAACATAAAAATCGCCTGACTTTTAGTAAACCATTTCACGGCTACTATTGACCTCATTCAACAAACAAACCACATTTTCTTATCAAACTAAAAACCAACCCCACATTGTTATCTAAACACAGACTCTAATCGTCTGCTTCGACTGAACTTATCCAAATATATCCACGAAAGGAATAATATTTTGCCCTTAAATTACTGATCGCCACTGCACGTTTCATCTGACGTAAAAAATACGACAAACTAAAATTTTCTTTAGATTTGATTCAACTACAGCCTTAAAACGAGTCGAGCACACGCGAAATCTTTTGTCTTTGAGGCAAATCGAGAAATTTCGTAAAAGCAAAATCGAAGAAAGCTTAGATGTGTTTACACTGACCAAACCATTAACTGCGAAACTTCTTATAACCCGAGATCGTTGAAATGTGAATCATTCACTTGAAATAATGAAAGAAATGGGCTTGCCAAGAATCTTAAAGTGATAGCGCTATAAATGTACTAGCTCCCATGTAATTGACCTCGATTTAGTGGACAGAATCCTTCCTTGAGTCGGTCTATTTTATATATTTTTTTACTGAAATCGTTCAGAACAAGTATGAACATTTTATGGCCGGAAAATAATCAAGGAAGATGGATAAAACGTTTGTCTTCGCATACAGCGATGAAGTGAAAAGTAACCGAATTGTATTGTGGTGTGTGCACGCAACTTTCTAGACTTTTGTACTTACATGTAATCCTTGTCAAGAATCGACTAGCAAGCTTGATTTATCTTCTGCTCTGATCGAACCAGGATCGAACACTCGACACTCACGGCGCTCTGTTAAAAAACACAGGTTCCTGTAAAGGGGAAATCAGCGACAGCTGAAAAAAATCTCGATTTCTGTGACTTAGCCTCGCGGCGAGTTACGAAATTCAACGGCAAGATATTCAAAACAGTGATCGCCCACGAAATATATGCATACGAATGAAAGAAATGTAAATTGGTTTTCGCTTCAGCTAATCAAAACACTCTTAGATCACAGAAAGCGTGTCACGGTCAATGAAATGCAAACTTGTGATTGGCTCAACACAAGAGGTCACAACAAGGTGGGCTGATTGAAAAGGACAAATGTTTTAAATCGTATTGTCATATTGTTTCGTTATTATTGTGTTGTAAATGCTCATTTTGTCTATAGTTTTCTTCTGGAAAAAACGATGTTTACGATCACTGTTCATGTGTTTTTAATCTTCCCCTGAAAAAAGCAGGCTGGAAAAATAATGAGAGCATACAAATTTTCCAAATGTATCTCAATACACTTGCTTTTAGTACTAGTTTGAAGAAAATGCTTTCGCTTTGTGACCAGTGTTTTTATTCTCCTAGCCCGCAAACATGATTTTGTATTGATCTCTTGAGGAGAAAAAAGATTTTAATCGATGTGGTATACGTACTCTATTTGTTGAATTTTATTCATTACTTGAATACCGTTGAGTTTAAATACGATCTGAGAATTTTTGTGGCCAGCTTGTTTAGATCGTATCATGTGTTCAAATTGACCGCATTTTGGAGAATTGCGGTATCAAATAACTTTTTAAATGTCCAATATTTTCTTGCGGAAGTTTTTCATAATTATTTCTGTCATTCCAGCGAACAACAAAAACAAAACGAACATGTGTTTTTTACGAAATATAAAACGGCGACTTAAGAGATTTAACAAAAAGATAATTGTTGTTTTGACATTTGCCGCTCGACAAAGATTTTCGCAACCTAACGACCTCAAAAGATCTAGAGAAGTAGAAAAAAGTTCTAGAATCGATTCTAGAATGTGTGAAACCGGATCTAGGATCGGCCATGTCAACAATGCGAATGAAAACAATTTGAAATGAGTTGGATTTTTTTGCAGTTTCAGTATGGGTCGGCATGGATCAAAACCCGGCCGGGATCAAAGCTAATCGGGTCTGGAAAATGGATGAAAGAAATGCAAGATTATCATGTTTTGGATTCTTTTTTGCATAATTCTTTTAGAATTCATAGACTATTTTTTTACGAATCAAGAGACACTACAATCAAAAAAGCTCAAAACTTTAGTCTGACGAAAAAAAAGGATCGATAACCCATCATAAGCAAAGGAAATAATGGTCTCTCTTTTTAAGTGGTATTGCTTCGACATTGTAGAAAAATCTCAAAAATTACATAAAACCCACAAAAATTCATTCCACATGGTAAGTGAAATAGACTCTTAGGTATGAGGAAATTCTATCTACCGTGAGAAATATTATTTTACGTTCTAATTCGCTACGCTCAAACGAACGTAAATTATTTTCTTCTTCAATACTGCAAAAAATGCACACCAAGGGAATGATGGTTGGATGCTCAGGCAATCCAAGCTGACATTTATTGATACAACATTTCATACAGTGAAAAAGGAACGTTTAGAGCTAATGTTGACGCCTACCAGAAAAAATAAAAGTACCAAAATACTTATTAAATCAGTTAGGATAAGGTGAGCAGTTATTTCAAAATAATTATATGTACAATGTAATAAAAGTAATCGTTGTGATAAATTGGCGCTACTTCTAACCACGGATGTAGCTTCTTCGAGCTTATGCTATCAATGACAATAAAATACTCAGAGCAAGATCCTTTACAGTTCTTCAATAGCCCCCTACATCTTGCGCATAACAGCTTGGTACCATTCTGCTAGACGGTATTGAAAAACCACAAAAAACTTATTGATCCAATAATGTTAAGCTGTTGTTGAGGCGAGATAATATAGTTACATAACCTCTTAATTTAAACATTAGTCCCTTCACTGTAAACATCAGTAGATTTCCACATGTACGTAAGGAACAAATAACTAGAATGAACAGCCAAAATGCCAAAAGCTAAGCTTAAGGTAACAAACTATTCAATACATCATTTCGAAGAATCTTTCGCTACCTAACAAACATATGCAAGCTAAGCGCAAGTCCTTCAGGGTTGTTGATTTTATTAGCAGAGATAAACACCCTAACAAAGGCTGAACCGCTATTAAAAAACTATTTCAAATTGAGCTATCCGGCCAAATGATTAATGATAATGCGGACATGAATCAAAATAAAAGCAGCATAAGACTTGAAACTACGTAAGATGCGCATGCGGCTTGTAAAGCGATACAACTGAAACTGAGACAGTATGAGGACAAGATACCGCATCTTATAAAGAACTTGACGATTTTTTTTTTTTTTGAATATCTTTTTGCTGTGAAGTAACCTTCATAAACAACTTCAGGACGTCCTTCGTGCTTGGTTTCTTGCTAGCTGGGGGCTCCTCTGATAACCTTGAATAGTTAACATCTATAATGAAGAAAAAAGAGAAGTGACAGGCATTTGTATCCATATAAACCTACATGGAAGCGAGCGAGCACATAAACTGAAATAAACTAACATAAGCTGAATGCAGACAAATAGCTCTGCAAAATCAGGCCAGCGCCTACTTTCTGAAAGGTGAATGGACAAGCGTCCCAAAAACAGGCCAGCGCCTCCTTCTGATGAGTGAATGGACAAGCGTCCCAAAAACAGGCCAGCGCCTCCTTCTGATGAGTGAATGGACAAGCGTCCCAAAAACAGGCCAGCGCCTCCTAGCTGATGAGTGAATGGACAAGCGTCCCAAAGTCAGGCCAGCGCCTCCTTTCTGATAACGTCAATCAATCTTAACCAAACATAAATAGAAACTGGCCCAGCGGTCTTGTAATCAGCGAAAACTTTAAACAAACAGCTACCAATGTTGAAATGAAAGAATCTGCTCGAAGTAAAACAGTATTTCGCCGATGTTCCAGTACACTCTTGCTATAAAGACTATAAACAGCTTGTCATCTATTGCAAAACGAGCAATTATTCTGAAAGTTTAGGAAAAAACGAGACGAGGTCCAGAACAGTACGATAAATGTGGTAATGGCCTTGCATGTACACGAGAAGTGAATACCTAGTGAATTAATAAATCCACTCCGTAAGTCCTGCATGGATTTCAAAAACTAAAGTGAAAACATACCTAGTTGTTGCCAAACTGACAAAGTAGACCACTATATGGGATTCCCACCCATATTCAATGCTTGAAAACATGATGATTTGTAATTAGTCAACCATTTATGTATATATAATGCGACTTTATAATCCTCACAACGAGCTCCGTACGGGAAACCATAGCATACAATTTGACACCGCTGTCAATAGGAGCTGAAAATTTTGGGCTATATAACATGTAAACTTCAACTTCGTGCTACTCGAATGTAATACTCTGCAAACGCACAACAATCTAAAACCAACTTAACATAAGAGCCTTGCTGAAATGACAAAAACTTTTCCAGACAAGTCATACCACAAACGTGTATACATGCACCCAGTTATCATTATGACCCAGTTATCATCACTGTTACCTAAATGGAGGCGACATTTTGTGGCACTAGCATCTGAGCTAACAATACAATAAGACGGGCCAATCCATAATGACTTTTCAAATTCATCCTGTCCAGTCCACTTCAATACTCAACATGTTTTCTTAGAGAATAAACTGGGCCAAAGTAAACGTCTAGTGAAATCGTAATCCTGCGCAGCCTCAATGTCCTTGTTGTAATAACTAGTCATAATTCGGGAAATGTCCTCAAATACTACACCAATGTAAACAAATTCTCCCAAGCCAGGCTAAACAATTCCCCATAAACTTTTTTCTGAAACAGTTATGAAGACATACAGAAATGCGAAGTAAAAATAACCGTCTATCCGAAATAGGAATTGTTCTATAGATAGTGTTCTATACTATACCATTCGAAAATTAACAAGGGTCCACTAAAACTTCCCGCCATAGCTAAAAAATAAATCTGATCTTCCGTAAACTGGATCTAAGACTGCACAAGAGTAATAATCAATATGGATCAACTTCTCCTCGTCCAGGAATAGAACAATGTTGACCCCCTTGAATCCTTCAATATTCAGTTCGAGCGACTTGAGGCATGGAATAAACATCCAACCCAAAAGGAAATACAGTAAACAGAAAAACACCTAAACTAAGCGTCACCTAACGAAAAGCAAGCGAAAACCTAACAATATAAATGTGCGATGATCAGGGTGTGAATAGCTATATAGGTGATAGGTAATAGCCACTTGGACCAAACAAAACCATAAATACTCCCTTTTAGAATAGGGCAAAGTGATATTCCCGTTTACGCACTAAATCCTTGTTCATAAAAATGTTTATCTCTTCTTCCATAGGGTTAATTCGAAACACTAAAGGGTAAACCATATGAGAAGGAGCCTTAACTTCTGCCAACCCGGTAAAATGTAAAGCCACTAAATAGCTTATCTACAAATACAGAATGATGCAAAGATGACACATAGCTTTTGAAAAATTTCAGAGGGAATCTTCTTGAAAGGAAGACGAAAACCATCTAAAACAAATGATACAATAATCTCTGAGACGCCTAAAAATAACAGAAATGAATATTTCTTCCCAGACTGCCCTTTAATAACTTGCAACACACCTGGTCTAGTAGAAACTTCACGCTCAAATCTGATTTTTGTGTTACCTCATTCAATTCGTCAAACAGATCGACATTACCAATATCATTTCGATGCCCCATCATTGCGTGCTCCTGATGCCGGCGGGCTTAGTGAAAGCGGCGCTGCTCCAGTAATTAATGGCAAGTTCAACTACTTTAGTTTTACTGCAGTCTGCAAAAGTTTCCGAACCTGCAGTCCTTAGCCCACTCTCCGCGGTTTGAAATAAAAACTAACACCTGCAACACATTCTGTTCGGACAAAAAAACATGTATAAAATTGACAAGCAATCAATTAGACAAGATAACAAAAACGAAATGGGCGGGCGGGCGGGCGGGTTTACAACTTCAATGTCAGCATGGAATGCGAAAGCGAGAGGACTGAACAACTCTGAACAGTCTATAAATACCTTATCAAACCAATCAGAGATACCCAAGGGACACGCCCAAGCGGCGTGTCATACACAGCGAAATAAATAACCAAAAACCTGTTAATGAACTGTATTGACTGCATACCAGTAGAAAATACATTTACGTTCTAATTCGCTACGCTCAAACGAACGTAAATTATTTTCTTCTTCAATACTGCAAAAAATGCACACCAAGGGAATGATGGTTGGATGCTCAGGCA
The DNA here is from genome assembly GCF_052425735.1 of Oculina patagonica. Taxonomy (NCBI): domain Eukaryota; kingdom Metazoa; phylum Cnidaria; class Anthozoa; order Scleractinia; family Oculinidae; genus Oculina; species Oculina patagonica. The sequence continues at coordinate 17,612,532 of NC_135769.1, forward strand.
ATCCAACCTACGCGAGACATCACAAAGTAAAAAATATAAGATCTTACCGCGAGAAGGCTAAATTGCTAGTTGGTTAGAACCTCTTGAGAATACTGCGAAATTAGCGTCCGAATCCGCCTTCTTCTTTTCGGCTGACAGTCAATTCTCTTTGAATCTTCTGACAAGCAAGCTCGTACGACTCGTATACCTGTAGAGCCAACCACCCGTCTTTGCTTCTTTCCGCGAGATTTATCGCCTTCTGCCGCGTCGTTGTGAGCTGCCCTCCTTCCGTTACCAGCTTGCAGACTTCTGACGGTTTATCCAGGCTGATCTCTAGCTGAGCGAACGTTCAACTCAAACAGCTTATAATTACTATGAATTTAAACTACAATGCTTCAAAGTCGATTTTCGACTTTCCTCCGAATTCTAATTGACTATCCGAACTAGGACGACAGGTAATTCTTGAACAGGGAGGACACTTAATTGACTAACTCTGGATTGAAGACTCTTGCTGCAACCATAGGATTACTCAAAAACTTCGGGTTTACAACTTCAATGTCAGCATGGAATGCGAAAGCGAGAGGACTGAACAACTCTGAACAGTCTATAAATACCTTATCAAACCAATCAGAGATACCCAAGGGACACGCCCAAGCGGCGTGTCATACACAGCGAAATAAATAACCAAAAACCTGTTAATGAACTGTATTGACTGCATACCAGTAGAAAATACATGTTTATAGTACTTGAGCAGCGTGCGTACAAACATGTTTTCTCGTTTTTTTTTTATCATTATAACAAACAAAAGAATTACATGGAGAATTTCAGTTTTTGATTACGCCTCTCTTCTTGGTATTCTCGTTCGCTTTGCTCTGTTGTTCAATGGATGACTGAATAACGCTATCCACTGGTCAACGAATTGATTTTGCCATTGCATTAATTTTAATACCTTCTGGATAGTGATATATCTGCTGGATAATGTTAAGTATCCACTAGCCTGTGTAAAGCCGTTCCCCTCCCCTCAGAAAAATCAGGAAAGGGAACCTCTTTGTTGCGCCTGAGGGGAGGGGAGTTTTCACCCTTTGAAAAAGAGCGCATTATTTCTCCCATGTTTAAAGGCTGCCAGTTTTCACTGGGCATAAGCACTAAGAAGAACGAACACACTCATTGTTCTTAGGTCTTCTTATGCTGTCTTCCGGTTTTATTCCTAGTAAGGACAGAAGACCTAAGAATGAGTGTGTTCGTTCTTATGCTTATGCTTATCCTCATCGGGCCCATGAGGGCTCTTGAGGCCGGATGCTTATGCTTTAATATGCCCAGTGAAAAATAGGTTGCTGTTGTTTTCCCCGCCACGTACATAACTTGGGAAGCCTCGAGCCATGCGGTCCACACTGCCGGAGCTTATCCCAGTGTTATTCCGGTTTCTGTTGTATTAAACGGCTAGGAATACTTCTACTCCCCCCTGAATGGGATGTTAGTCTATCGCAGGGTTATCCCCTTCCCCAGCATTATTTTGCCGGTACTTATTTATACACCCGGGTGAAGAGAGGCACTATGAGAGTAAAGTGTCTTGTCCAAGAACACAACACATGCGACCCCGGCCAGGGCTCGAACCCGGACCGAATCCTCTGATTGTTTAAAAAAATAAAACAGCGCGGTGCATGGTGTTACTGTAGTTTCAATCACGAGCATCATCACTTGTCTAACATGCATTTTCCCTCCAATACACGACAACTAGATTATACCAAAGTGGACTGGATTTTCCCGTGATACAGATGATAGGGGCACTAATAATGAAAAGCCGCTTTTTCCCGTAACAGCGCCGCGATATAACGCAGGACAGGGCAGCGATTGTCAGGATTATCATAGACGATGAGGAGGGCATTCGGCGAGGAATACGATGCTTACCTATAGGGTAATAAGTAAAGTTAAATTCAAACCAGTTCTGGGGAGACATCTCAAGATTTCTCCTAGAGTCCACATAGCAAAGGTGTTTCTAATTTGCGGCCAATCGACCCAAACCAATACAAAAACACCTGCACTTGCATGCCCGAACGTAATTCCTCGGCTTTCTCCGTGGGCTCATTCACCAAATCCCTGTGCACGTCTCAACTATGGTTTGGCGCTTCCTGGTCTGACAACGACGAAACAAAAAAAAAAAAAAAAGGCCTGGGACTGAAGGCTCGGAGCAGACTGGGCGTCGACTGAGCTCACGTGTTTCTGCCCGCCTTTCCTAGATTGCCCTTTCTACATTTATTCGGTTAGTTTATGAGCGAGAATGAGAATTTTTGCGAGAGGTCCAACATTGCGGCAAACTGCAAGCGTATCAAGTGTTTCTGCATGCGGTTGTAGTTAATTATCTATATAAAGCGACGGGTAAGTAGACGAATAATCCACCGAATATTGTAATCGTCTTGTTTTCACACATGTAAGGAATAGTTGTCCTTCTTGTGAAAATATTCGCAAAAGTATTGGCCACCCTAGAGATCGGGGTTGAAGCGAAACTTAACAAGAACATTGAGAAGCTTGAGAAGCTTAAAATCGGGCGCTTTGCCTTGAAAGGCAGGGTTCAGTACAGCAGAAACCACGAAGCAGTTACTTAAGTAGCACTCAGTCCGACTGTGTTTGTGTAAGTCACAGGGCTTGCATGAGCTGTATTAGTGTGCATAATATAATATCTAGAACGTTGTCGAGATTGCATTATTACTTAATGACATGATGGTTTCAATTTATAAATGTATTTCACACAATACAAATAAACGATTGAAGTAGACGACTAGAAAATGTAAAGTTTTAAGACTTAGCAGATTAGCAAAGTGCAGTGTATTGGTAATACTGTAAGGTGCGGTTTCACCTGAAGGTCGTGTGCTTTTCGGTATTTTCCAGGCATTGCACTTTGATGGGACAGTACTACAACTGTTTACCGGGGAACTACTATTGTCAAGAAAATGATCACAACTTGTTGATGAATGATTGAACATTTGTTTCATACCATTACTGTAATAGCAATTGATGAAGGCTTTTAGTCCTGAACTAAGGACTGGGAAATACTGAAACCCATTATCAGCCACCTTAAACGGAAATATCTTGTTGGTGTTTCAAGGAATCCAAGGAAACTTCACTCATCCCATGTATCTATGTATTGCGGTATTTTGTAATTTTTTGAGTGATTTTTGGGGATGTTTGGCAGGTGATAGTTTTTTTAAAAGAATTAGTAAAATTTAGACAACTAAGAAATATTGAAAATTTAATGTGAATTTAACATTGGAATTTGAAGTTAGAAATTGGCAGACGGACACCAAACAGTCCCGTGACATCCTGGAGTGTTTTTGCATGGGGGTCAACTGTGTGATGATGTTTCCATTTTTTTCTTCAATCCCCACTGATAAAGAACTGTTGTTGGTGTTATGTTGGTGTTATCACATGTCAAGCCTTTAACAAGGTATGAAAGAACACAAGGATTTAAATTATTCTGGTGCTCAATTTTTGCGTAACTAAAATTAATGTTACTCAAATTCCTGATGGATTCTGTCTTAAACTGTTACGAGCTTAGTATTTCCAAATTATTGCATGTCAATGTAAGGCAAGACAAGACATGCCTTGGTTCTTATGTAATTCTCTTAAAAACATATAAGATATTGACTATAATTTTGTCTGTGCTATGGCAATTCACAGTGGGGTGGTCTTGATGTGTCTTTAAGTTGTGGACTGGACTATAGTAAGGACTAGTAAAACGCGGACTAGTAAAACGCGGACTTGTAAAACGCCTCTAGACACTTCCTTGGCCACAATCATCTTACGGCTCTCTTCAATACATAATGTCTCAAAAAAACAGTAACCTCAGAAAGAAGTCAGAAGCAAATAAGGTCGAAATACCGAATTTGAACATATAACGGCAAATGTTCTAATGTCACGAACGTAGGAGTCGTGTAGGCCCGTCACCTTTATTTACCACATACTGCCCCCAAATTAAAACAGTACCCTCAGAAAGAAGTCAGAAGCAAATAAGGTCGAAAGACCGAATTTAAACATTTAACGGCAAATATTCTAATGTCACGAACGTAGGAGTCGTGTAGGCCCGTCACCTTTATTTACCATTGACTGTTGATTTCTGGACGGGCCCCGTTCTACCTCGTGCGAGCAATACAAACGACTGCACTCAACAGACGTCAAGTAGTGGAAAGAAAGAAACATATGCACACAACTCATAGCATCAATCCCGTTGTTTTAGTAGGGGTTTGCAGAACGAACATGTGCTATACTGCAAAAACATCTCCACCCTAAAACAGACCATAGAGTGCTCAAAAAAGCTAGAAATATGCCGTCGAAGAAACACACAAGAGCTTCAAACACAAATTGTTTCGCTCGCTAAACCGTTTAGTTTTATCCGATTTACAAGCGCTTGTTTTACAAGTCTGCGTTCTACAAGTCCGTGCTTAACAAGCCCTCGTTTTACAAGTCCACGTTTTACTAGTCCGCGTTTTACAAGTCCGCGTTTTACTAGTCCGCGTTTTACTAGTCCGCCTTTTACAAGTCCGCGTTTTACCTGAGTCCGCGTTTTACTAGTCCGCGTTTTACAAGTCCGCGTTTTACTAGTCCGCGTTATACTTGTCCGCGTTTTACAAGTCCGCGTTTTACTAGTCCGCGTTTTACTAGTCCAGTCCAGTCCAGTCCTCGAAATACAGTATGCCAAAACTCCCCGCCCTCTAAAGATAAGTCCTTGACGGTTCTTGTCGTTTTTCGGTGCCTATTCATCTTCGGCATCTTTCTCATCCACCTCTCGTTCTGTCCTGTGTCTGTCATCACACGAAAGAAAAGCTGATTCTCAAAAAATCTGCCACAAAAGGAAATTGACAAAAACAATATGAAAACCATATATCGAAAGTTTCTTATTCTAAAATTTTATCATACGTCTTAATTCAGAGCTACAAAGAAGTTCCTCCTTTTGAGTTATTGATACTGTTCTTACAGTACCTCTTTCCACTAGCGAAATTTTACAAAATTCCTTCGCGGCGAAAAGGTAGCGCGAATCCAGAACAGACTCCAATCGAGAGAGGGGTTAATTCTAGATTACTATTAATTAACTATTACAACATTCATTTTTAAAATAGTTTCCCAAGCCGACTAGACTAAGCTAACTAAACGTCGAGTGTATCTTTCAGTAAACAAAACATGCCGTTATGACGCCGGAAATCCAGCTCACGCATACTATACCCCGTGACTCACGCAAACCTCCGACTTACGTGCTACTACAGTCATTCCTTTCTAAACATTTTTTTTGACCACCACCGTACCTTTCTACCCAAAAAACTCATGAAACCACCCGGTTTTAACCTGTTTTAACCTTTCAAAAATTAGAGCGTTCGAAACTAAATAAGATCTGTAATCACAAACAACATACAGCCGTTTACCAGCACTCTTTAAAACTCCTGAAACCCTTCAAAATCAGGCAAAATAAATCTTTGAAATAACCTTTATCAATGTTTCTTATTTTTTATTCAGTTCTATAAAATGCCTTTCATACACTACTGTCAAACAAAAATTTCAATTTCCTCAAAGTTTCAAGACAAAAGAATAACAAATATTTCGTGCACAATGTAATTTGATTAAGCCAATATTATCACGTCTAAAAATACTTCAAGCAATTCAGTGAAAACCCGTTTTTTTTTTTCGTATCAACGAAAACCACTTTCGAATAATCAATACATGAAAATAACAATAAGATCAAAAGGAAGAAAGGAACCTTTCTAATTATTTGAAGACTTTCAAAGCCGTGATATTATGCATCCAATCCGCGATAAAATTTAATTACAACAAAATCCAAGTTCTCATTTTGAAGTCCATTTTTTTCAGTTGATACCTTTATCCAACTTGTGAAAAATTCCATTCAAGTTCCTATTAATACTGTACATTCCCAATGTTTTGCTCGGGTCTTCAGAAGCGTCTTACTAACCAAATCTAAAATAATTCCAAAACATGCTGTACAAACATTCTACTCTTTGTGACAAACGACTTGACGACCAATTGTTCAGAAATGAAAATCGACACAGTTCTTGCTAAATAAAAAAAAAGTTTTACGGCGGAGTCAGGCTCAAAAAATATACCGCAAGATCACACCCCCATTCATAGTCAGAAACCAGCAAACCATCTAGTTTGCTAAAAAAAACACTGCGTGACATCAATGACGTTACCTTTTTCATTTACAAAAATAACTTTAACTTGTCAAAGTAAGTGCAATTTCACAATGGTGAATATCAGTACAGTATGGGGCCCGGTCGGCCCAGTTCTCGGCCACTTTGTGTTTAACGCGTTTTTTCACACTCCAGTTGAATTAAAAGAAATAGGTATTTCCTTCAAACGATAGACTGATTCATGTGCTTTAAGTATCTTGAGTTTGATCGTTCAATTCGATATAGAAAGCTCACACGTCGAGTTTACGCGGAGGTAGGTGAATTTGCATTCCCGAAAAAATTTGTTTGTTTTACGGCTCCTTAAAATTCATGGATGTAGTTAAATTCGTATTTTATCCAAAAGCCCCCACCATACGAGCTAATTTTTGGCATGTGAAACGTAGAATAATTCAGCTTTCTGCTTTAGTTAACTTTTCGTTGAACCGTTGTATTTTTTGGTCTTAATTTACTTCGAAATTTTTTCTTGCGACGTTTGCGTATTTGCCAGTTCTCGGCCACCCTGCTCGCTATCACAGCTTAGCGCTTGGTTTTTAATATAATTTCATCTGCTGCTTCCAGAATGAAAGAAATAAATGTTTTAAAAATAAAGTTCAATCTTATCTCTAAGTTTTGAGCTGACTCTTGTCTTGTCTATTATTTCTACAACACCTAAATCTTTCAAGACCTTTTCACTGCAAAATAAACCATCTAAATGCACGGGTCACACAATGCGGTTTTGCCAGAACCTGCACATAGGCAACTAGGCGCGTTAAAATCCTTCTTTTCTAAAGTAAAACAAAGCCTCATAAAAATAATTTGGGATCGATATAACATAAATAGGTTTACAGAGTGATTTTATGACTGTGAAAATTAATTGAGCATTTTTTTTTACAGATAATTACGCACAAGCTTTTTAGTGGCCAAGAACTGGGCCAAGGTGGCCGAGAACTGGGCCCACAAATGGAGCTTTTATTTTTATTATTGCTCGGGCAAATTAATTTTTGACCGGTCGATAGCTTTACACCAAAAAGCTGAATAATGTAGCTAGCTCTGGGAGAAATTTCAAGTTCCTGCGGTTCTTCTGAGGTAAGAAATACAAGTTTACGTCAAAAGTGGCCGAGAACTGGGCCCCATACTGTACTTTGCACCGTAAGCTTTTTTCTCTGTCCTTCCGCCGAAGCAAAAAAACACAACCTGATTACACATTAACCCAAAAGTCGACCAAGTGTGCCTGCAACGATTTCCTGTCAAAACTAAAATGAAAACCATTGCGGTATGCGTCACCCGTAGCGGTTTTGTAGCAACCCCGAGCTATCCCCGTCTTTTTGGCCGCGCCAGGAGACTACGCTCTAGGACGACCAAAGGGTAAACCTTAAATCGGCCACGCCCGATTAATTACTAGTGAAAATTCTGCATCTGGCCAAGAAGTCCCATATCGCCATGTCTTTTACCCGGTTTCCGTAGCATGAAGTGACCAGAGATATGTCTAGTCACTTCTAGATGAAATTCTAGTCCATCGCAGGGTCACCCCTCCCCGCATTAAATTTGCTGGAACCAATTTATAGACAATGGTGGAGAGAGGCACTGTGAGAGAACGTGGCTTTACAAGAACACAACGCAGTGACAACACCTGGAGCTCGAACTCGGACCGCTGGACCCCTCCGGGGAAACTCGAAATTTTTTTAATAGGGTTTGCCCTGAGGTGTAAACCCTTACCCTTTGATATACTATTTTCGATAGAAAAGGTACCCTTTTGGGGCGGAGTTGCTCTGTATAGTCCACTATAGGGAGTACCCCCCCCCCCCTGGGTAGGGGTCCAGCGCGCCAACCTCGGGCCTCCACAATTAGAAAAGCCAGTCAAAATTTCCTGAAACTTAGTAATTGCATCAATTTGATCATGCTTAAACAAAATGCGTCAAAATGTACGTGTCTATTTAGGAAAGTGCGTCCCATATTTTGAAATCACTTTACTAAACTCCCTAAATTAATAACGTTTTATTTATTTAGATGCCCAAAGCATGGTGGGCTTAATAAAATCCTGGTAATTTGAGTTGCTGTAGTATGGTCAAAGTTGGTCTTGCTAAAAGTACAGAAAATTAAGTAGCGTCAAGAGAGCGCGTTAAGGTTCTGATGAGAACCACGTGGTAGAACCACACCCAAAGCTCCTACTGGGCCTTATTAAACTACTTGGTTAAGCTTGAAATGAAAAAAAAAAAATTGCAATCCTACTTAAAATTTTGCTGAAAATAATGAGACAGCTCATATCCTATTTTATGCTTGCAGTTGGTTGAAAATAATACCTCTATTGTACCTTATGGAAATCCCATGCACCAATTCGGACTTAACCCACTATGATGTACAATGCAGAAAAAAAACCCTTTCACTTTTAAGGGTGCCAAAACTTGTTAAAAATGCAACATTTTTTCCAGAATATTGCAAAACAAATAGCACCACAAAAAAGTGTTGCTTGATGGTTTACATTTGAATGGTTACACTTTGAATCTTAAAAAGTCACAACCATAAAAATTCACTTAACGTTGGATCCTGATTGAGATAAAGGTAAGCCCATAGTATGAGGTTTTCTGGGTGTAGCTGGGAATTGAAAACCAGCACAGTGCTTAAGTGGTTGGAAAAATTACCGTTTCAAACAAACCTGTTTTGATTACATTTTGTTGCAATAAATGTCTTTTAGTCCCCATCTCTAAAAAGCTTACTCCCCTTCCTTATTATTCAAGAGTTTTCTGTCAACCACGTTTTTACTGCAACTTTTTGCGGACACGGTTATTAAAAAGAAACAAAAACAGTCACTTTGCACTATAGCCAATTTGTGATTTGAAGTGCTCAGCTGATTATCGACTGGAAGGTCATAAAGGTAAATAAACCGCTGTAGAGAATTTGGAAAAGCTGACGTTTTACGCGTTAGCTCCGGGGTTACTCCCTATAATGGCCAATATGGGGAGGCTCCGCCCGAAAGGGGTAGGGATTTCACAAGTTTAGGTATATGAAAGGTAGGGATATCACTCACTTAGGTATTTCAAAGGGCCTTCAATTAAAATATTTCGAATAGACCGAATGCATAAATGGCTGCCAATTTAAAATTATTTTGTATGCATTTAAATTAGCCTGACTAACCTCGCTCTAGAGCAAAAATTCTTTCGAATTATCAACTCAAAAACGAGGTTAGTCAGGCTAATTTAAATGCATACAAAAGAATTTTAAATTGGCAGCCATTTATGCATTCGGTCTATAGACATTTAAATTTATTAAATGCTTCATAAAAATGGCATCAAGGCTTCCTGTTTTTCAGTATAAAGTACACGAAAGGTGTGCCTCTTTTGTCAAAATGGTATATGAAAGGGTAAGGGGTTGGACCTCGGTGCAGAGCCTCCCCTTACAAAACTTTTTCTAGTATCTACTCCCTGGGCATTAGCTCTTCATTGGGGCCAAAACAAGGGATAATGCTCAAAACACCAGCTTTTTTACCTTTATCAACTTTGAGTTGATAATCAACATTTTGTTCACTTGCCTGCCAATGCAGCACAACAGTTTCTTAAGGTCGCGGGGGATACCAACAGCATGAATAAATTCATGAAGGGAAATTTTGCTTGACCTGCATCTTTTAAAACGCTTATTTCTCAGCTGTTATGGGTGCGATTAAGCTCTAATTTTACATAGACATAAAGAAATGATGAAAGATTGTGAATGTCATCTTTTATTTGGTAGATTGCATTTAACGGCAATGTTATAGCCTCGCTAGTGCCAAATTGGGAAAAACATGATTTTGTGGCAGAGTTTGCGGAACGAGTAGGAGACAGCACACTGTGATCTTGTCAAAAACTAATCAGTCAATACCTCTAGAGTGTCATAACAGAAGCGGATTTTTTAATTTAAAGTTTGCCAGCAAGTTATGGCGGTTTAAGTGCGCAAATTTGAATTTAATGTCTTCTACCTCTTTCTAAAAGCGCTCTTTTAAAATTCCGCTTTTGTTATGACACACTACAGTATTCATAGTTTACCTATCTGCAGTGGCAAGTCATGAAGTTCTGTATCCGTGCTGTATTCTCTGCCACAAAATTGTCGGAAAAGTCCAAACTATGAGATTTCCGAAGTTGTCCCGACCTAAATACGATCATTTTGCCAAGGAGAGATCAAGATGTAATTATGGTAATTATATTCCACGCTTTTATGGTGAGAACAATGCGTTTTTATAAAGGACACGATTGTTTATGCCGAATAGTTTTTGTGTTTACTCTGAGTTGCAGAAATATTCAAATTTAAATGAAAATAAGCTCAAAGACTTCCTACAATCTATATGAACGTATATCGCTAAGTGTTGTTTTAAATTGGTTAAAATATCAAAGAAACAGGGATTTTTTACAAATCACGCGCACCGCCCATATTTTTGTCCAGTCATAAATATCTCGTAAAGTTGTCGATGTCAGTCGTTGTTCTTCGTGCATACGCTTTAAATAAATGCATAATGATGAGCCTAAGGTGTCCCCCGCGACCTTAAGAAAGTAATACTTTGTATAATTTAAAATTAACCACTTTCTTAATTAAGCTTGGAGGGGGCGAAGTGTTGATGGTGTAAATAGAGCTTTTATGGGTGAAACCTAACTGGGAGTTCTCACGAAAGAAAAATAAAATGACTTCTGATATAATTAAGGATCCCTCCTCTGACTAGCACCCCCCCCCCCCCCTCACACCATCTACTGTCACATGTTACACCACTTCCACCAAAAAAATCAGGAAATCTGAAATAGCAACCTACCCTTCCTCCTTAAAAATTTAGACAAACAAATGTACAAAGTAAAATATGGGGCTGTACTACTGATCTTATACACAAAATTAAATTGGATGAAAACAGCTGTAATATATCTCTTTGGGGATGTTGGTGGAAGAAAATGTGAAATTTCTCCAGCAAGCACTCCATCATTAGGTAGTACAACATCGAAGTTTTGTTGTAAAGGGGGGCCTCTCTGGTTGTTCTCACACCTAGTTGTCAATGAATACCAAAGCATAAACAATATTGAATCACCTGTGCTCTTTCTTTGACTGTAACTGATATAAAATCTTACTTTCTTTACAAGAATGCACAGTCTAAAACAATTTTTGTGGTATGTGTAGTTTACATGGCCACAAGTCAATGTGTATGTGTAGTTTACATGTCTACAAGTCTAGAACTACAAGCTGATTCCTTTGCACCAACTGATTCAATTGCACCAACTAATTTAATTTCTACAGTCAAACGGAGCGACCATTAAAGACCCGGATTGCAGAACACAATAGGGCAGTTGCCATGTTTGACCATGACTCAAAGATCTCCTGTCATGTACATGAAAAACATGAATATAATCACCATATGGATTTTAATGCCGTCAATGTAGTTGGACATGAGCCGAATTATCACAAGCGACTCTTTTTGGAAGCCTGGTTGTCCATTAAGGATCTGCACTCTGGGAACGACTACGCTATCATCCCAGAGGTTTACAAGTCCTTGTCACGCGCACGAGTTTCGCGCCACGTTCTTTTGTTTCAAACTTTTACATGTTATATTAAAAGCGCGCGCTAATGCGTTGCCTTTTTTAAATCGTTGTGAAAGCTTTGATTTTTTAACTGATGAAGGCTTAAGCAATAGCCAAAACGTCTTGAAAAATAACATCAAAATACAGTCAGCGACAAACCTTTAACAAACTAAGCCAATTCCCAGTAGTTTTAAATCATAATTGTCATGAACAAATTGCAAATTGCCCAAATAATCACCCACACTTGGGGTTAATTTAAAAAAAATCACCTCCAATAATCATCAAGGAAATACAGCATCTCACCATTAGAGGATGTTATGTGCAAATTATTTTATATTGTAACAGTACTCTTCATAAATGTTTGTGGTGTTTGAGTCCACAATGTGATTATGACTGACGGAGTTCAGAAATTTGCATAATTTTCTGATATAATTTTCAAATATTTAATAACCTCCAATAAATGCTTAAATAAATCAAATCGTCATATCCTGGTTAAGCAAAATCAGCATAACACTGGTTTCATTAGTAGTTTTAAAAATAGCATGTTTTCTTTTTCTTCTTTGAGCTCATGTTTTAACAAATTTAGAACAAGTACATAATAACATGTGGGTGTTTGAGAAAACATAAAAGCTGTGAAAAAATAACAATCTGTAGGCGATTGTGTTCACAGCTGTTTAGAGTTCTCCCACACTATCACAAGTGTCTCCACAACTTTAAGGAAACAAGGAAAGAAAAATATGCAATTTATTTTATAAAATATGTGCTCAAAATAATTTCACTTCCAACAAAAAAAAAATGTTTATTCTTTTTTGCCAAAAAAGCAACTTCTATAACTGCATGTCAATAATTTCTCCAGCCTTGTTTCCTAGAAAATTTACATTATTGTTTGCTGTTTTGCTCAAATAATCACCTCCATTTTAAGTAAATAAAAAATAATCACATGGGCATATTTTTCAAGAAAAACAGCTGTTATGTCAATGCAGCAGTACTCTTTTGGAAATTATTGCGGGGGCTGTCTGACAAAAGAGTCAAAACAGTCCTATAGCAAACAAGATAAAACATTTGTCCAAGTTAACTTATGGATTCCTAGTCACGTACAAAATCACCTCTAACAGCGTAATCAGCTAGTAAATTTATAAGATGAGAAAGTTAAGTTACTTTAAAAAAAAAAAAAAAATTTCTAAGAATGATCAGAATTTCTGTTGTCTCATTGCTAATATAAATACAACATCAAGAGAATTGGTGACTAGATTTGAAGAAAATCATAAAGAAATTGGTGATATTGCCTGATGTCCAATAAATTCTCAGCACTGACATATATACAAAATTGATATAATTTAGTAAGGAGAATCACATTTACATCATAATGTAAGCTTATGCTTTGAGTCAAAATTCATTTCAAGTGTTTGCATTGGCTAGCTACAGGAAATACGACCAAATCTGGGAAAATGTGAAAGATCAGATAACATACTGATATTAGAGAAGCTGGAACACAATAGACAGGAAGTCTGACCTTGGCCGGGTAGGACTCAGGCCAGTTATTAAAAGAACACGCCAGTTGAGATGTAAATATAAGATTGCGCAATAAAAAAATGCATTCCTGCTTTCTAAGCGCTCAATAATTTCGTGTAATCTTGACCTTAACCTGTCATTTTGAGCACACAAATAATGCTGTCTGTTTTATTTACACTAAACATAGTTATATTTTTCCTATTCGGCTAATTCGAATGGCATTCCAAAGTCCGGAAATCAAAAGCCTCCCTTTGACTTGAGCTCAAGAAACCGGAACAGTGATAAATTGGACCGTCGCATGCAATTTACACGCGCGCGCAAACGAGCATTATAAAAATCATTTGTTCAGAATGATTAGTTTATCAGCAATCCTTTTCTCAGATAACGTATTCAAGAGGAATAACGGGTGAACAAAGCAACAACCAGACTTAGATCGAAACAAAACAGCCATGTACAAATATAAAACAAAGATCACCGCTTCATGTATGATGTAAGCTTCCAAGCAAGAAAGTTTCACGCAGGTATATCGCTCTCTAAATTTTACTATCAATCTTAAAAATTAGATTGTAATTATAACCTCATTAATTTTGTAAAACAAATCTCCAAAAACCATCGGAAAACCGAAGAAAGCTCGCATTAGCAGTTTGGTATTTCGCTTTCGACATTCATAAATTATACATAAAGTCAAAGAATGCACGCCAGTTTCGCAAGGCGACCAGTTTCTATTTCACTACAAAAATGGCGATTGTCAACGTGCCCACTGAAATTATTTAAAGTTTTAAGTCTTTCACTGAGTTCTTTAGGAACCACAGTAGCATTTAGCTTATAAGGTGTTTCTCTGCCAGTCTCATCGATTTTGCTCATTAACATCAACACACATCAATACTTCCATTTAAACAGTTTCTTGAATATAATGCCGGACAGTGACCCGGCACTTTCCACGCAATTTCATCAATGTTCCTCTTCGCTTTCCATATCTTGACTCGAAGCTTACTGTTCGTAGGAAATCCTCTAATTCTGTCCTCTTAAAGTATTATTATAAAAAGGTCCAGTAATGCTGCGTTGAAGAAAGATACGGCGAAATTATACAAATACAAACGAACGGTAGTGCAAGCTGACAACAACATTGCGCTACGAAATCATCTTACTGGTTGGTGATTTGCGTTCAATGTTTGTGTCTTGGGGCTAGTATCGGACGCTTGAAGTTTTGAGAAAGCCATCAGAGCGTCAGGAAAGTTTGGCGGTGTAGCCGGTGTGTTCGCTGGCGTTACGAGCTGAAAGAAGAAATGAAAACGTCTTGAATTTAAGGTCATCAACGACATCAACATGAAATATTGCTAAGGACGAAGATTCAAAGTAAACTTACCGCGTTGTGTTGATTATGGGAAGGAATCGCTGCTTCTTGGAAAAACAAACTCAAAGCGGTCTAGAGAAGGAAAGAAAATGAATACAGCTTTATATCACGACAGTAAAGTTTAAAGAACATATCAGCAAGTACATGTACGTTGAACCAAGCCGCTTCGACATCACGTCGAAATCAAAACAATCACTCTACTACCTCAAACTGCCAATGTGCGGCCTGTAAAAGCTGCTTAGCTTGGTCTCTGGCACACCCAGCAGCCATTACGAACTGATTTATCATGGCTTGTTCTTTTAACGCGTCCATCTCGATAAAGAACGGCGAAAAAAACAAAACACTTGCAACTCGCTTTCGTTTTGTCGGCGAGGCAAAAAGAGCGAACACACCAAGTGTGTTTTTGCTTGGAGATCACGTGTCATAACATGACGTCACTGCAAAACAAAGGAGATCATTGGTCGATAATTATAGAAAAGTGGTCTGATGTGACATCGCCATAGAAACAGAATTCGAAAGAGAGAAAATTCAAGGCAGAAGAACTTCGCGCTTGAGCGAATGGCAGCCAAAATAAGACTCTTATCCCGCCATATTTTGAAAAATACATTTCAAGAAACGCCGTGCACAATATCTATCTACAGAAAAATGTATCATTCGTCATTTTTATAGAGTTTCTTTGCTGCAATCGATGCAAACTCCGCTGTCAGTTTGTTTGTTGTCTTGCGTAAGTACACGTGTAAGTACATTTCTGATAAATTGGTCACGCGATATGAAAGTGAAAAGTTCCGTAGACTGTAACCGGTGCATTAATTTTTCACTTTTTCTCTCCGTAAATTAGGTCTTAACCATTGAAAACAAAATAACGGAAGTGACGCATTCGAAAACAAGGAAATACCTTTCAGATGTTGTGTGTTTGCGGTCAAAACTGGTTCACTTTCTGCATAATTTGTCTTTTTCCAAGAAAGTTGGAACGTGCTTCGAGGAGATATTGTCTACATAAAGCGTCGAGACAATTAAAAATAGCTATTTATATCATTGTGGTGATGTTGATGATCAAATAATATTTTAAAAATATGAATTTGGCGCTCGCAAATTGAAGGGAAGCATTGAATTTACACAGGGGACCCCGCTGAAAACCACAGTATACACAAAGAGGTGCAAGCAGATTATTGACACCTCGGGCGGCATCGTGTGTGGCCTTTCACTGACAAACGCAGTTTGTTTAAAATTTGCAAAAGTGCATTCACTGAAATTTTTTCCAGGTCTTAGGTGAAGACGCTATCCGCCCCCTTTTTCAAATTTCATTGTTGTTTTAGGATGTGAGGTTAGGTTACCATGTAAACTGTTCGTGCCAGGGCCGCCCTTCTCCATTTTTAGCGTGACTCTAAGTACTAACAGAATTAATCCTTCAAAATATTTCATTTATTCATAATGTTTGTTTTGTCCATGGAGTTTATGCTTTCCGTAAAAATAGATTATGCCAAGCAGGTTTTCGTTATGAGCTGTTTTATACTGTCACCGATACATTTAGTTAAGATGTGTTTAGGCTAGGAAACGAAAGCCTTTTGGTAATTTTCAACAGAAACCAGGAGCTAAAATTGGCTTAAAACTTCTTATTGAAATTAATATTTCCGCCTTGGGGATGTGGGTATAAACCTCCGGTACTTCCTTTTTAAAGAAATATTATTTTGGTTTTCGTGGTGGTGAGGGGGAGGGGAAGGAGGAAGTTGAGATTTTTTGGGGGGTAGGGATATCGAAGAATTGTGGTAATTTTTTGAGATTGGGCGCGATAGGTTGCTTAGAATGGCAAAACGGTAAACCAGTCACTGAGGAGTGCCGAATCTTTTAATTAGCATATTAACGGCTTATTTTTTCCGAACTGCTGGTGAACCTGTGAATTTAACAGACATTTGAAGCGATCCCGCAGAAAACCCTTTCAAATAACATTTTCTCGCCCGACCCTCTTACCCCAAAAATTAAACGGCGAACGCATGGAGGACTGGTTACCAAGCACATTTGCATTACCGTTTTTACGCTCTGTCTGTCTGTTTTAGCCTTTGTTCAGCAATCGGTTTTCAAAAATTCTCTGTTCGATGCACTTGCAGATATTCTAGAACTGCTACATCCAACATCGAAATGCCTCCTAAAAAGAGCAACTCCAAAAACTCTTTCAGGGTATTTTCAAACGATAACTATTCAAAGTTTGCAAACAGATTTCCGTTCCTAAAAGAACGACAGATCAAAGCAAAACTACTTCAAACATGGAGAAATAAGTTTACCTCTCAAACGACTAAAGGCAAAGCAGAGATCAAGAAAGCCAAACATCGGAATAAAACTCTGTTAAATGGAGGTAAGACTGGTTTGCTTTCCCCTTTTTGCGATGATAAATAAACGCGTATAAATCATAACTTACTCGTTTTAAAAGTCGAATCGCCATCACAACAGCCATTGTGAAAACAAAGGCCAGAATTTCGAAGAAAGAATTATTTTAAATCAATAAATGAAAACATTCACATAATTTGGTGAATCGTTAGTCTTCCATTCATCCATAAATTGATCCCTCTTTCAGACACGGTTTGAAATGAATTCTTACTTTTTGGCTTCCAGCTAGACAACAACGATTTCAAATCGAGTGCCGCGATTTTACTATTTACAGAAATGGCGGATTGGCCCCCAATAGAAAATTAACTTGGTTTCAATGCTGAAAGACGTTGCACTTATATGTCAAACATCATAGTGCAGCCAGTTTTAGATATAGTGAATATTTTAAAGCTTATTTTCCAGGCGTTATTGGCTTGGAACGCCTAAAGACTATTCTTCTCGATCTTTATTTTCAAACGATCTTGATTTTGATTAATATTGGCTTTAGAGGTCATTCACTTGCGCTTGCAAGTTTTACTTCATTTTTAATGATAATGAGATTCATGCATGCAACATCCTCTAATAATTTTAATATATTCATTCAAGCAGAGTGTGGCACACCAGTGGTGAGCCAAAAAGATGCTTTTGAAAATAGATATAAGAGTTCACCGCTTAGTACATACTCTAACAGACGTCACAACAATAAAGTGCGGGATGGCTTCGCTAAGGAAAAACGGTGCCAAACAGCAAGAATTGCGAATTGCTCATCACCATGCTCAAGTGAGTCAACAGCTTGTGGTTCTGGCAGTTCAAGTCTGGGTAACAACAAAGTTGTAAAGAAGCAAAGAGCCACACATGGAAGGAAAGAAAACGAACTTATTGATTTATTCCAGGAGATCAGCGCAGAGCAACTTTTAATAGAACCGGGAGAAATCAATGTTGCTGACAACGAGGTCATGACGAGTACTCCTGTCTGTTTTAACCACAAGGAGTGGCTAGAGAGGCTTGCGGAAGACGTGGAGGATGAAAAGGTACCTGGGTGGGGTGGGTGGGGGAGGGGGTGACAGTAGGAGCGGGTAGAGTTTTACTAGTTGGGGTACGGCGTTTTTTTCCCTTTAAGTCTGAGGGTGGGGCCTCCCTTCTCCCCAACTTAGTGTGACGGGTTCGGTGTATTAAAGGTAAAGTCTACATCAAGCCTAGTGGCCCATCAGCAGCCGGAGCTTATCCCGGTTTTTGTAGCATGAAGCGACTAGACTAGGAGTATTTTTACTTCCCCCTGGATGGGATGCTAGTCCATTGCAGGGTTACCCCCCAGCATAAGTTTGCCGGTACCCATTTATACATCTGGATGGAGAGAGGCACTGTGAGAGTAAAGTATCTTGCCCAAGAACACAACACAGTGACCCCGACCAGGCTCGAACCCGGACCACTCGATCCGAAGTCCAGCGCGCTAACCAGTAGGCCACCGCGCCTTCCATAAGATGTATTATAGCTGGCCAAAAGATGGATGTTCACTGCCGGGGTTTAGTCCTCACAAATGCAATATGGAAAAAAGGTGAACGTTCTCGGCAGAAAAGCAACATCAAGCAACTTCCGGGAAAAGGTAGCTCCTACCCCAAAGGCGAATACATTACTGACTTTCGGGTTAGGCCGTGAAGGCCTCCCCGGGGCTGCAAAAACCCAATGTTGATCAAAACAATGCTAATCTCTCATTTTAGAACACAAACACAGTGTGTGGGATGTTCAAATGGAGAGCAGACAGAAAGAGGAAAACTTCACAGAAAAACGAGGAGGAGAGCAGCTACGAGTCAAGGTAAAATTATGATCAATTTTCTTTCTCGTTTATTTGCCAAGACTGTTATTTCAGGCTCCTAGATTGTTCGGAACGGGCGAAAAGAGGAACTACCAGGGTCCGCTTTCCTTAGTCACTCTCCTTTGCCTGTGACAATGGCGTTACTATGGAAGCAAAATGAACGCGAATGGTTGATATAGCTGGAGATTGGATACATAATTACTCACAATTTGATCTCTTTCTGTGGTCCTAGGTGAAAATTTTAAAACGTTAAGTAACCTCGATCGTTTACTTGTTCGCAAATTGTCTTGATAGATCATCTTGGGAATTGGGCGGGGGGGGGGGGGGAGGGGGCGCTTATTACAACAATTGAACTAACAGACAGGGGGTTTATTAGAAGGGAGGGGGGAGGATAAAAAATGTGGGAGGGCGGAGGGATTGATAAACTTTTACGGTATGTTACGATTTTCGGATTTCTATATTTTTACTTTTGTTTTTTTAGGTGTTTAGTGAGTAATGATCGTGAAGGCTGCAGCAACTTCTTCAGTATGTTTGATGAAGAGGAAGACATCTTTCTTTAAACAGTTCTTCTTCATACGAGGAATCTTTGATATTGCACAATAAAACTTCTATACTTAAAAGTCGAAGTCCTTGTGTCACATTCCATCATCAATTTATTTTAACCTCTCGAGTCCTTTTACTATGTTCGAAGTCAATAAACTGAAACAGGTATCCTTAACACAAAAACAACAACAACAACATACCCTTAACTACCAGTTTTTATTACCTCTTCAGATTTGCAATATTTATAAACTTCTTCAATTTATCTACAGACTATAATGGATTAATTCTAACATTATAACAGTGATGCCCACCAAACCTTTTTATCTTGATAAAGCTATTATTAATTTCGACATCTTTATGTTTTTTTCCCCCATCTCTCGGCCAATCAAAAACCAAGGTACGCCCAGCCGGGGGCGGAGAACTCAAATTGCACGGACACGTGCATTTAATGACTTCTGATTGGTTGAGAAACTAACGGAGTAACTTTTGCACGTGATTCACTATTGAAGCATCGTCATTGTAGCGCGGGTTTTCACTTGAGTGTCGAAAATACATCCCATTACTGCGCTTAGTGAATGGTTTATAAAAAAAAAACACTTTCTTAACCAATCAGAAGTCATTAACAAAACCAATCGTCTCACTCCGCACTTCACACCGGCTACATCAGTCTTTGCTTCGAGTTTTGATTGCTTCACTGACTTGCATGTGTCCTTTATGATTGGCCAGCGTGATTACTTTGGTTTTGGTTTAACCGACACAATTGATAACCGCTCTAGCTGCCGCTTTTCAGCAGCAATAATTCCATTTAACTTAAAAAATCGACTTTTACAAAATATAGCGATGTTTGTTCTTGTATAAGGTATTAAACAAAACAAAAATATATAATCTTCACGCCGAGACATCAAAGAAAGATTTAAGCTTGACTTCCACCTCTTCCACCGTGTATTTGATGTATTTTTCAGGATTCTTTGTAAAGGGTAAACTTGAATATCTACAAAAGAAAGAAACAAATAAACACATAAGGTGAAAGAAAGTGAATTTTACAAATTCAGTTGCCACGTTTTTCATCCACTCTTTTTGTAGATAATAATTGTCGTCTATCGCAAATCCGCGAACTAATTAGTTATCTAACATAATAAATGATGAACAAAAGTTCACGGCACTGCGTGGCACTTGGATGAATTTAAGAAAAAAGATTTTAAAAGGGTAAAAAGGGCCAAAAAAGACTGATGAAGGGCTAAGCCCGAAACGTACGGTTTTTGAACAACATGTTTAAACACTTTTTACCCTTTTAATTTTTTTTTACTTTGATTGGTTATTTATCGTTAACTGTTCCGCGCTGATAGATAACGCACTGTTCTTGAAAAGAAAACTTGTTTTTGGCTTTTACTATAAGGTAAAGACATGTTATCGTTTCTCTAGCAATTAGACAACATACTCGCCCTTTTTATTCGGCAGACACTCCTCGCTTGAAGAAAATGAGGGTGAGGTGTTATTTGTTAAAAAGACCACTGACATAACAACAACAACAACAACAACAACAACAACAACAACAACAACAACAACAACAACAACAACAACAACAACAACGGCATGACGTCATTAAGTGCCCAAAACGGCTCAGGTGGAGCCATGATGAGGACCATGAGGGTAGCAACTAGTTTCGTTGCAAAGTTTTGGACAATTTATAGCGTCATTTTTATGGTCTATTTAAAAATTAGACTCCTGACCTTCGTTCTCTACAAGCGATTGCTGCCGCTTCTCAGATTTGACGAAGAAGAAATTCTTAATGTGAAGATTAGTTTTCGAAATTCTTTTTGCTCGAAATAACCTTTGCTTCGTTGATTCACCTGCAGGTAAACAACTACGCAGGCTTTCTTTTGGCTCGTCACGCAATTCGTTGGAGACGAAAGATTGCGTTACGAACCAGAAGAACGCTAACTAGAATTTCGCCTTTGAACGAAATTCTACCCCCTTGCATCTGCTCGTTATGACTTACTTGTCTCTAAAGGCGGTGTAGAGCGGTAAAATGAGATCCATATTTTCATTTCTTAGTTGATCTCTCAGCTGTGTATCAGGAACTGCATATGTTTTCTGTATCTCGTACAGCTCTTCAAATTCTGTGTTAAAACCCTTCAAGAGAAAAGTATTATATCTTTGAACTCTTCAGCTAAGTAGATGTGTTGTGTTAATGACACAGACGATGAAAAACCACATTCATAACACCAAAAGATTTGCTCAACAAAATGTTACGGTATTCGCTATTTTTCTAGCAGGCTAGCAGGGATCCCACTACCTCTCAATGTCACCAAAGGGGGTGAGGGGTGAAGGGGGTGGAGTGGGTGTGGAAAGAGAAACCTCGAGCTGTGCCAGCCATTGAGTGCTGCAGTGCAGATACCTTAAGAAAAGTCTCATTGGAAAGAACCAGTGAAACAAGTCAAGTACAAGCGCAACTGCTACTGCTTCTAGAAACTTTCTATTCCATTCTTACCTTGAACTTGTCTTTTATCATTTGTCTTTGTTTATCTTTAAGCTGAAAAAGAAAACAAAGACAAAATGGGCTATGATGGACAAAAACAAACAAAGTTAATGTAATAATCGTTGGACAGTATAAAAAATAACTTGTCCAGGGCGTGGACCTAGTCACTTCTCGCAAAAAGCAAATCACTGGAAATTTAACTAGCCAATCGGTCAACAGCCATGTTTTAGGCCCATTAACCAGCCCCTCACCGAATATGACTGAGCACGCGGTTTTCGTAAGAGCAGTTGCTAAGCAATTTGATATATACTGACATATGACGTCATTTTGACTTGCAAACGTTTGCCCAATCCACAATACACCATAAAGAACTCGAAGTAAACAGACTGTGAAAAGCGCGGGAAACGCAGTGTGGCACACACAAGACCGATTTTAGTTTTAACACCCGGTTGGCTAAAACGTGACGCACGACTCCCTTCTCTCTTTTTACAGCCTTTTTTATGCCTAATTCGCAGGCTACCTATAAACTTTCTAATAGTCCTTTCCAATTCTCCCTCGCTCGTAGGTCGCCCTAGAGTGTTTCTCGCGACTTCGTTATTCGTAGCAAGTCTAACTACATACCTACAACTCGCGTTAGGCTCCTTTCGATATATTAAAATTCAGCATGGTAGCGAGGCCTAGAGGACACAAACAAAAGAAATTTTACAAGCATGCTTATTCATTTCTTTTGTTTGTGTCCTCTAGGCCTCGCTACCAAGCTGAATTTTGATATATCAAAAGAAGCGTATTATGAATTAAAAGATTAAAAATTTTAGTCTCGACAGAATACCTTCACTTTGGCACCATGCTAGTGGTGGTAAAAGGATAGGTTAACGGCTATTTTTTACGGTTTTTTTTCTCTGGATCACAAGTTTAATTTGCTGTAAGATCATTTTTTAGAATTAACAAGGCAACAAATGATCTTGCAGGATATGGCGGCTCTACTTACAGTACTTACTTTTGTTTGTGGTTCATTTACTTTATGTGCTGACATTGGTTTCTCCATCTCCAACAGAAAGTTAAGTACTTTTCCCCAGCTAAAAAAAGCAATCAATCAATCAATCAATCAATCAAATTTCTCACATTTTTTTCCGCCCAGCCCCTGAGGAAGGTTTGTATTACAAACCGAAATATTGCGCAAAGTTTTTTCAATATATTTTAGTTTTTTATAAACTTTATTATTTTTGACCGCTTTAGCCTGTTAGGATCAGTTTGCCGTCTATATTTTCCAATCAATCAATCAATCAATCAATCAATCAATCAATCAATCAATCAATCAATCAAGTCAGTCAGTCAGTCAGTCAGTCAGTCAATCAGTCAATACCATTTCTGATAGGCGCTTTTCTGCTCGTCAATTAACTGTTGGTACTGTTTCTCCACTCCAGTAATTCCTCCTTCTTGAAGAAGAGCAAGAAGACCCGAACTGCAACAAAACAAATACAGAATTCAATGAAGTGTTATTCAATAACATTCGTTTTCAACAACACAAAAATTAAACTCGTGATTCTTAATCTTCTATATTGTAATCCAGTTTCAACTTCGCCGTGTGAGCTGCCCTTGTTTCCTAAGAATTCCTCAATTCTAAGTAACCAACATTATCATATTAAAATGTTGCCAAATCCTTTAATCTTACCGTTGTAGAGTTTTTACAATGTAATTGTAGTTGTTCAGTAAGAAGAGAGCACAAAGAGTCGGCGCCTCGTAGACTCTTGCCTTCAGCTCAAGATTCAGTCCCAGGGCTCCAAGCACACGTTCTACGTAAGAAAGGTACAACCTTGGGTGAATAATGTATTTTTGTATGGACAGGGTGTCAACCTACGGAAGGTAATGTACATTCTTTATCGTCACAAGACATCTACCAATTCTGCCATCGTCATGCAATCATTCCTCTGACGAAGGTAGAAAGATTGCGTGACAAGCAAAAAGAACGTTGGTGATTTTCTTAGTTATAACAGAAGTAGGAAGGACCAAAAGGAGAGTCGGTGGGCAGAAAAGAACATTTTAGTTCGGTGGCTAAGCTCCTGCATTGTGCGATTTTTGATACAAGAACCAAACTTTGTAGGATTATAGGCATTTACATACTGGTCAGTTCCTGCTATAGTGCCAAGGTACAAGTTTACGGCATTGATATTGTTCTAAATTTTATGCAGAAAACTCGGTGCAGCACAGAAGAAACTGTTATATAAAAGTGGGAACGGTCGATTTGGATGGAGAAGAGAAGAAATGGGTTAATTTTAAGATTCGACAAACATGTCGGTGCCTCTAGATGTTGAGTGGTAAAATGTGTTATTTGCCAGAAGGAAACAACTAAAAAACTGATAAAATAACAGACAAAGAAACAAGACAAACTTCATGAATTTTTATAATTTGTGGTTTCTATGGAAACCGAAGTAATTTCGGATTGGAACTATATATAAAAATAATTGTATTGATGACTTCTATCGGAGTGCCAAGTTTCATGCTTGTATCAAGAAGTGCACAATTTACCCAAAATTTCGAGCTAAACTTCTTTATGTTCAATTTGAAATTAATTTATTTTCATAATATGTCTGCCGGAGAATGTATTGATACAGTGAAGGGAACTTACGCATCGATCATTCCTTGGCTAGAACAAGAAAAAAGAAAAAATTCAGTACTTACGGACAAACTCAGCAACGACCTTTATAAAAAGTTCTGTTTCTCTTGTGAAGAAATTTCCACTCTGGTCCTCTGCAATACCAAATGGAATCAACAGTCAAAACCTAAATGAGCCAACTTTGACAACTGTTAAATTTAAAAATAACTAGAAAAAGGTAGGGAAAGGAACGGACGTAAAATAAAATACATCTTTGCTTTGGATTTGTATTTCCCGAGCTCTTTAACCCGTTCATTTGGCGAAACGCGTATTTTCCTGCGCTTAGTTGCAGTGCACGTTTTCCCTCGCTTGGCGCCGGTTGCACGTTTTCACTGCGTTCTCTGCGTGTGTTGTGATTGGCCAAATATGGTTACTTCGGTTATGGTTATAAAAGCGCCCTAACGTAAAGACAACCCAAGTTACTGCAAGGCAGAGAAAACTCATGGAAGGAAGTAACGAGCTTGTTAACATAGAAATCTCATTTTCCATTTTTTTTTTTTTTCACCAGCTAACTCTGCTGACACCTTGTTATCCCACATCTGCTGTATTGCAAATAATGCACAAATGCGTCACCGACAAAATTATTGTTCATACCAAAAGCCTTTTCACTCCATACCTTGCATGGTGACCAACATGCTTCCAACTGTTTCAGTGTATGGCAGGAGTTGCTCCATGAATATCAGCGTCTAAAGAGAACAACATGAACGTAAGGTTGAATACAGGATGTAGATACGAAGTTAAGTGCTATGTTCGCCCTTACACAGTCAGTTCGTTTTGTCAAGTAAGTAGAAATTTAATGTTCAAAAACGACAGGTGGTATCTTCATGTACCCCCCTTCCCAACCTTAAAAGATGGTGTCTTGTTTGTATAGCCCCCACTCTATCAGGAGTAGAAACTAAGAAAAACATTCAAACATCCTTGTGCCATTTCTCCAGCAGTGCAAGCTTCATGCACACCTAATATGAAAGCCTTAACTCAAATTTTGAAGCCAATACATTTTGTCCATTTGGCTTACCAGACAGGTGGTATCTTGCATACCCCCCTTACCCCTACACATGGTGGGACCTCTTCAAGTACATTTGTTATGACCACTTCCCTTAAATAGAAGAAATCTTATATTTTAAGTCTTATTGTCGTCATGAACGGCATTTTGAGCGTCCAACCGGTATTCTGGAAAATCATGGGTTCGACTCCCGTTGGGGGAACTCGGAAAATCTTTTTTCCGAGTATTTCAACTTGAGAACGCTTCTTCATTTACTTTGGCATTTTGAGTATTAGCATTGTACGGACCACAGCGGACACGAAATTCTTCGGCTGTTGTGTTACAGAGTGATTATGAACGAAAGTCTCCAGTACAACGTACATTTCTTGTCAGCTCGTGTACTGTTCCATCACTTGGCATGTTGGAATGCTTATCAGGACCGTGCTGAAAAAAGAACAAGTATCCATAATGAGAGAGAAGTTGTGTCATAACGCAACCAACCGATGTGAAATCCCAACAAGCAAAGAACATGTACTGAACTTTTATCTTAGTTGAACGCAACAAAAGGTAACAGTCATAAGGAAAATTATTACAGATGAAATGAAACGCAACCTAGCTTAAAGAAACGTTTTAGAAAAAGTTTATGTTCACCTTTATCCCATCAGCAAAATCGTCCAGAGCCTTGGCAGACTGGGAAACAAATGAAATAAAAGTTTGATAAATGAGAAAGAGGTTTACCGATGTTTAAATTCAATAAAAACGCCATATTCATAAGTAGCGTGAAAAAAATCGCCCAAACTCTAGCCTCCTAGGTCAAGCACAGTCTCTTTGTCGCTCGCGCTTCACACTCACTCTATACTATCCAAAAGGAGAATTCCTTGCAGTTTACTTATCTTCTCTACAGTTGTTGCTGGGAACGTCACGCAACGTTTCCTTCCCGGGAATAGATGTTGCGTGACAAAAACCAAATAACGGATGCACATTTCTGCCTGTGAATGGTAAGCTGAGTAAAAGTAAATTGCTCTGTTGTTCCTTCTGTAGTGACTCACCGTTGATTCCATAGCGTGAATGAGTGTAGGAAACTGCCCTCGAGTCCTGTGGAATGTTTCCTGTAACAGTATAAAAGAGAAAATCAAATAATTAAATGTCACGTTTAATGTGCTTAGTCGGCGAAACAAGCGCCGTTTATATGACGGCAAATCTGAAGAACCCGAAAAGTTTCCGACTCTACCAGAGTATTAAACATTTACCCCTATTTCACATTAAAATCTTTTAAACCCTATTTCAAACTTGATCGTTGACAATCTGTACCCCTTTTCACCCTGATCTGTACTGCTATTTCATCACGTTTTATCAAATCGAATGACTATTCTTCTTTGTTACTTTTATATCTCGACCTTGTTCGTTTAAAGATTATATTCAATGATGTCCAGTTTTAGA
Organism: Oculina patagonica; assembly: GCF_052425735.1. Classification (NCBI taxonomy): domain Eukaryota; kingdom Metazoa; phylum Cnidaria; class Anthozoa; order Scleractinia; family Oculinidae; genus Oculina; species Oculina patagonica. The sequence goes on from NC_135769.1 coordinate 17,639,343, forward strand.
ACTAGAACACTATTTCAGAGAAAAACAGTTCAAAGACATACTTTCCTAGCGTACAAAGCGGCGTCCCCTCCGACCAGGAGTACCCGTACAGTTCAAAACCAAGAACTTCCCTGGTATATAAAAAACACCCGGTGCTCTAATATGTAATACTGCCTTGAAAGGAACTGGAAACTTACAAACATACCTGCAGAGTAACATAGAAATCAGGCTGAATGGCATTGAAGGCCTTGAGTATTGGAAGCACCTGCTGAATGGCCGAGTAGTTGTGCTTGTTGAAATGGCGCTTTAGAATGTTTATAATGGACTGCGGAAAAGACAAGACTTTAGTGCTTTCTTATGACTCGTTAATCCAGAGCCAAAGTTATTTACACTTGGCCAATCACAACAAACCAACTTCACAATGAACCAATCAGATGTGGACGTGAAACCTGCAGCCGGCGCCAAGCGCGGGAAAACGCGCGAAACCTTCCTGCACTTTATGATTGGTTTAAAAAAACTCGCGCCACATACTCAACCAATCGCGACTTGATCACGTGTTTTCCCGCGCTTTGCTTAAAACGGCTTTTATGATAAAAGAAATCGTTGTATATGAATCCCCCTACAAAGGATAAAGAAATCAATTTTACAAACTAAACTTGCGTTACAATTTCTATGATGGAACCCCAAGATCAACCACGCCCCACGGGCTAAGAGAACTTTTACAGCATTTTTACACATTGAAAAATCAACAAGTGACCAAAACTTGAAGGAAATTACATGTAAAGCAAATACCTCTCCTTCAGAAATGAAATCATCCATAGCGGCTTGAATAAGCTTGTCAAAAATGGTGCTCTGGCTTTGCTCTGGAATGATGCTCTTCATTAGCTCTCGTTCACTCTGTAAAAACAATAAAACAACAGCAAAAAATTGTAACGAAGTCTTTCATCCACACGTCAGATACAAAGAAACATGTTAAAATCTCTTGATTTTAATTTGCTTGCGCCTCAGAAGACATATAAAAACCATCATGGCCGCTATAGTAAAGGATTTCCTTCTGACCGTTAGCCTTTGTGCGGAAAGTGGGCCGTGGGGACCACACGAGGTTAAAGAGGCTATGTCACGCAATTTAGGGCAATTTCGACACCGACCAACTGGTCATAGAATTAACTGAAATATCACAGTGACGGCTTAAAACTGTAAAAGAACTCGAAAGAAACACAGAAAAGGCCAAAAAAGGGCATGAATGCTCAAAATGCGAGAAGATCAAAACGGGCTGCGTTCGGGTAAACTTGAAAAACGTCGGCCCGACTATTTTCAGGTTAATCTCAATTTGTATGAAAGTATCATTTACAATGCTCCGAAAATCATCCTTGTTTGTTATGTGGCCGTAGTTTTGCCATTAAAAGACTTTTACTCTTCCAATTTGAAGTTTAAAGAAAGAAAATAAATGGAATTAACTAAAATACCGTGACCTCGCCCCTTTCAGTAAGTCGGCCATGATTTCCGATTTGTCTGTTGTCTATGATTTACAGCTACTTTACACAATTTTTATTTGCTCGTGTAGACAAGAAAAGTTGACCAATTTTTATGTGACAAATATATTTGCTGATAAGCTAGCGTGTTAGCATTTATGTGACAAATAAAAGTTGTCACATACAAAAAACTGCTCGTGTAGACGACTCGTCACATAAAATGCGGCAAATATGGACTCAGCCTATGTAGTCTCCAATCTCCCACTGGGCACTGTGAACGCGTATCTCTGCTGTCCAAGGTCATTACTGGCGCACTAAACCTTGAACTGCCGACAAATAATTTTTGTGTCATCTACACGATCAAATATATTTGTCGCATAAAAATTGTCACACAACATTTGCCCGAGTAAGTCCGGCTTTAAAACGAGTACTCCTGCCAAACGTTTCATATGAAATGAGTTTGATTTAAATGAAAATGAACATACAGCTAAAACGATTCATTTCCATATGAATGGTCTCTACGAAGACTCGTAGTGACACGAGACAAAAGGCAACTAGCAAATAGCCTATTCTTTTGACCTCGGAGGGATTTGAAGCCACTACCGCTGGATTAGATCACCTTGCTACGAGATGCCAGATGGGAGCAAGTCGTGGCTTTATTAGGGTAGTTATTCCTCGCATAGAAGATGTAAACAGCCACACTCATTGCAATTGAATTGTAAATAAGGTTCATTGTTACGCAAATTGTACAGCTTGAACAAGAAGCTTGCTTCATTGTTGAATTAACATATCAAACGCGAGAGCGGGTATAATTCCAGCCACCTAGAAGAGAGTTGAAAATACAACGCGCAGAGGAGTACTTTTGACGAACTTTAAGGTGCTTGGAAACGTGATGAAATGCTCTCTCAAGTATTTTTAAGAGTATGTCTTCTTAATCGAATCGTAAACTACAAAAACCAAAGAATAAACGAAGAAATAAAGTTGTACCAATCTATTCTATCATAAAGACCACATTTCCGAACCAATGTCATGGTTATGGTTTCCTTTGTTTAAACCTGATAAATTATTCATGTGTTTGAGAAGCAGAAAGCAAACAACTTCGACCATCAATAGACCATTTGCATTATGACGTAAAAGCGCAAAGGCTTCTGGTAGTTGTAGTTAGGTTCGCGGGAAATTTTGAATTATTGTCATCAAGCCTGTCGTGATGGAGGTAAAGTAAATTACTCTCACCGAAAAAGGCGTCCCTAAGGCGTCATTTAAAAGGCAAAAAGCAACCTCTCAGTATAAAACCAAGTCTGTTAAAATGAAAAAGGTATGAAAGAAATTGTATATTTGCTGGGTTGCGTTTTGTAGTGAAGTTTCAACGAGTGTTTCCTCCAGTCGAGTCTCAATCGCGCTGTTATTTAATTATATTCCTTAAGCTTTTGCTTGCCAGGTATTTTCAAATAGCATACGAAGACGCAATATTTTACCCTTTCTAAACATTGGGGAGTACAGTACATGATGTCTGCACTCGTAAAAATCTTTGAGGCTCAATTTTTAAAGTCTCACAAGAGGCCCTGCCAGGGGGTTCCCGTGTCGCTTGTCTAAATTTTAAAATGTGCCGTGTCTCTGTTTTTAAACTTCGCGTCGCTGTCGGTAGTAAAATTGAAGGAAAATTACTTGTCCTTGTCGGAATTTAAGTTTTTTAAAAAGGGTTGTCGTTTGTCGCGATTTTATTTTATGTGCTGTCGTTACTTTTTGGGCCATGTCGCTTGTCGGAATTTACCCTGGCAGGGCCTCTCACAAGTAATCGCTCATCAACAAAATTATGTAAATAAAATTATATTTGCTCACACGTACGGCCCACGCTCGTATTGAAACCACAACACCAAATCGACGAGTTGACATTTTCAGTACAAAAAACAAGAAAGCTTCTTTGTTAAAGAAAATTGCAATTACAGTTCAGTTTAAATTTGACGAGAAAAGAAATACATTTATAAGATAAATAAACAAACAACCTGTATTCACCTGCACAGGGACAGCTGACAGGGAAGTTTTGATTGATCAGCTTGAAAATCCTTTATCATTAACCCTTCATGATTCATCGCTGAAGCTCGATTAAACGAGGAAAATTATTTGACTCGTTTCTCGGTCTCACTGTAAAAATAAATTAAACTAACCGTCCCGCCGAGTAATCATGATATATGGTAAATTTTCTAAGCTTTTCAGTCAAGAATTAATTCACCTGCGATCGATGGAAGCGATCGTTTGTTGAACGTTTGAAAATAGATGATGAACAAAGTCAATGGCTTGCCTTGCTTTCACTTGATTAATTCCACACAAATTTAATCATATTCTAGACTCGTCCTTTCAAGCAATCTGTTTCCAGTGCGCGATTTTTTGAAGCTGTGATTTTAGGATAAAATTATTTACGAAGAGAAGTTGTCGGCCGCGATGAATGAAATTCTACCAAGTCAACTCCGCACACAACGTACATATTAAACTTACTTGAACACGAACAACATTTGTCAGTCAAGTTTCATTCCAAAGCTATCATCCTGTTTTCTATATTTTTGACAGGTAACTGAAATATAAATGTATAAGCAAATTTCGAAGCTACAAGAGCGTAAACTTTAGCAGCTCAGCTTCAAATAAATGTCGTAGATGTCCATCTTCCCGCTTGGCTGCCTTAGCCAATCACAAGCCAGAAATGGTGTTTTCCCGCGAACCTAACTACAACTACCAGAATTCTTTGCGCTTTTACGTCATAATGCAAATGGTCTATTGGGCGTTCGAATAATCTGTATGTTTGAACATGAGTTCGATGTATTTGTTTTTTATAGCTGCCCTTGATTTATCAGGGATCTTCTTCAACATACAATTGTTGCGGTGCTGCTTCAAAGACGCAAGAAAGTACACATTTCTTCAAAAATGCAGGACATTAACCATATGTCAATGTGCCTGCCAAATTGCGATTCTTATCCTAGATGCCGTTGAGTCGTGGAAAGGACCCGATGAGCAGCCCAATGAATCCTGTAATGTACTCAGAATGCTGCCGATTTCCATCATGTTTTTGCTGGCCTGTAACATTTTGGTACTTTACGCTGACCACCAAATGGCGCCTCGAAACCAGGAAATATCTTCTAAACTCAAAACGTTCGCAGCACTATGTTTGGGATTCGTTGGTTCCGTGGCGATTTTGTTTAGTTGTGCCTGCAAAGAGTTTCTTTTTCTAATGGCAATCAGAGGAATGCTATTTATTGTCCTCATGGCTCATGTTTTGCTGTATACTGTGGCTTCGAGGAATATTCACGTACAAAACGAGAGCAGCGCTCCAGAAGATTCGAAGCAAACACGTTCTTTGCCGTGGAACGTTTGTAAAGACAATAAGAGACTTCTGTTGTTTTATTGTATTGTATGTTTGATATTAGTTTTTAGCGACTTGCCTCGTTCATTTTTCAGTCAAGATTTTGAGCAAAACAAAGTGTTTTATTCCGCATTAGGCAAGACTGCCACCAGACTCATTGTTGGAATCGTTCTACCTGCAATGTTCATTTATTTGATTGATTCAAGCTATGAAGAAAATGAAATGAAAATCATAGTTATTTAGAAGCGAGTCTTAAAATGCTGGAAAAAAAAAACAAGTTCGTTTTTATGAGAAACTTGTTCCCTTACATTTGCTTAAGTGTGTTGCCTGGTATGAAGATCTGTTCGGAAACATTCTACCATTGGTGTTTAAGTAACAATGCGAAAAGTGTGTTTTGTTTACGCCTGAAAAAGTTCCATGTATTACTGTAAATTCTGTACAGTAAAATGTAGATATTGTTGTAATCGTTCTATCTGCAATGTTCATTTATTTGATTGATTCAAGCTATGAAGAAAATGAAATGAAAATCATAGTTATTTAGAAGCGAGTCTTTAAATGCTGGACACATAAAAAAAACAAGTTCGTTTTTGAGAGAAACTATTTCCTATGAGAAACTTGTTCCCTTACATTTGCTTAAGTGTGTTGCCTGGTATGAAGATCTGTTCGAAAACATTTTACCATTGGCGTTTAAGTAACAATGCGACAAACTTGTATGTTTTGTTTACGCCTGAAAAGCTCCACGTATTACTGTAAATTCTGTACAGTAAAATGTAGATATTGTTGGAATCGTTCTATCTGCAATGTTCATTTATTTGATTGATTCAAACAATGAAGAAAATGAAATGAAAATCGTAGTTATTTAGAAGCGAGACTTAAAATTCTGGACACAAATAATCAAGTTCGTTTTTAAGAGAAACTATTTCCTATGAGAACTTGTTCCCTTACATTTGCATAGGTTTGTTGCCTGGTATGAAAATCTGTTCGAAAACATTTTACCATTGGCGTTTAAGTAACAATGCGACAAACTTGTATGTTTTGTTTACGCCTGAAAAGTTCCACGTATTACTGTAAATTCTGTACAGTAAAATGTAGATATTGTTGTAATCGTTCTACCTGCAATGTTCATTTATTTGATTGATTCAAGCTATGAAGAAAATGAAATGAAAATCATAGTTATTTAGAAGCGAGTCTTAAAATTCTGGACACAAAAAATCAAGTTCGTTTTTAAGAGAAACTATTTCCTATGAGAACTTGTTCCCTTACATTTTCATAGGTTTGTTGCCTGGTATGAAAATCTGTTCGAAAACATTCTACCATTAGCGTTTAAGTGATAATGCGACAAGGGTGTTTTGTTTACGCCTAACTATATTTACCAGAGCTGCAAATAATTTTTTTCACTTGTAAGACACCATCTTGGTCGGACAAAACAAAATGTGGTCGGACAGATTTTTATTCATTGTTGCTGTAAAATGATTTACGATCCAAAAATTGTCCGGACATTATGTCCGACCACACTTGGGATTTCGTCGGACACGAGCAATTTTTGATCAGCCAATAGTGTTGACCGACTGTTATTTGCAGGCCTGTCTACAGTAAAAAAGTTCCACGTATTACTTAGTTCATTGTAAATTCTGTACAGTAAAATGTTAATAGCTTGCTTGCTGGGCATAATAGGGCTGTTATGGTGGCAATCAAGGGTTAAATTTGTTGTTAATATATTTGCACCAGCTGACTGTAATAAAGAATCCCAACAATTATTAACAGAGTTTTTGTAAAAATATTGAAAAGAAGAAAAACGACGTAAGGTTGGGAGCGAAACGGACGCCAGAATACTAACAAAAGATCGAACTTTACTGAGAATTGACCACAGTCCTGTGCGGGCGGGTCACGATTGGTTTTGGTTTCACTTCTGATTGGTTGAGAAAGTGGCGCGATTTTTTTAAGCCCGTCACTAATCGTACAAATTCAAAGCTAAAGAAAATGCGAATATTCTTTCGACACAAGTGAAAATCGCTCTATCTGTTAAGTCAGGCTTTGACTTAATCTTACACAGTTTTTTTTTATGGAACTGCTCGACCATTAGGTATACAGGATCTTTTCAAGAAATACCACAGCAAATACGAACTCAGTGAAACAAAAACTGTTTTGTCTGATTCAAGCCCAATACAGTTGAACCTCTCTAATAACGGACACCGGAGGGACAGAGCAAATTGTCCGTATTAGAGAGGTGTTTTTTTCGTAGAGGCCTCCACTATGACGTCACTTTTATGACTTCACTGACAGCTTTTAAAAGGTGTTCAGTAACCAAAGTGAGGCCCACACTCGTCTTTAAATTGATAAATATACAGCATTGAAACATACTATCTATAAGCAGAGTACTACATTGTGCATCTCAGCTACATGAACTGTATACGAATCACTGTATACGAAAACAGTCAACTCTCTCTTAACGGACACCTCTATAAGACGGACACCTGGTGATGGTCCCTGCCGTTTTTCAGTCATTTTACTGTAACCAAAATCCCTATAAGACGGACACCTCTCTAAGACGGACAACGGACACTTTGAAATCATTAACGGACACTTGAGAAGTGTGTTCCAAACTTCGCAAAGTTTGTCCGTGCTCTAAGGACACGTGTATACCAAGCTTACTAACCACAAGCAATGTCGCTTTAACGGATTACATCTTTGCTTACGTATATGGACACTAAAGAGTTCGTTCTCTACTTACAGTATTACAGTTTGTAGAAGCTCTCAATTTTTGCTTTAACAAGCAAATACGGTCCTTTTATTATTTTAGTCTCGTTGCAGTTAGCAAAGGTTTGTTGCATTGTGCAAAGGTTTAGCTTTATCATCTCAGAATTACTGGTGTCATGTTACCTCGACTCTCTATAGAGCGGACACCTCTCTAAGACGGACAGCTGCGGCCTGGTCCCGAAGGTGTCCGTCTTAGAGAGAGTTGACTGTAACATTAAGCACAATTCTGAAAACTTCCAAGATGAATAAAGCGTTGTTGTTTTAGAAACCGCAAACAGAAAATTGCATTACATACACAATCTATCACTGCCTGATCACTAGAGTGTCCGATATAAAGAGGTTAAGTTTATATTAATTTGCTTCCTATGGCCGAGATTTAGTGTCCATTGTCCGTATTTGAGAGGGTCCGTATTATGGAGGTTTTTCCTAAAGAAAATATGGGAGAATTTTGTCGGGACATCGGTAATTGTCCGTATTAGAGAGGTGTCCGTATTGGAGAGTTTAAACTTTCTTATAAAATCAGTCAGCTATAGTCACAGGTAGCCCAAGCTCCTCAAGGAGCCGTCAACATATAGACCACATATGACATTGCGTAATAACGTTATTATAAGGGTTTGTATGGGAATTTACCGATCGTAAAAAATAATTCAAAATAGAGGAAAAATATCCAATAAAATCGACTTACCTATCCTCTTCTATGCATATGTTGTGTTTCTATGCCGTTTGGGGGCGATTTGAAGCCATTTCAGTGGGTTTTAGGTTCGCTGGTTTCCTCTCTATATATAATTCCTCAAGGTAGGTCACTCGAGTGCCGGAGGCCAGCAGACCGACTGAAGGAATTCAGCCATAAATTCGCCCCATAAATTCGATCGGAGCATAAATTCGATCGGAGCATTTGGGGCGAATTTATGGCTGAATTCCTTCAGTCGGTCTGCTGGCCTCCGGCACTCGAGTGACCTACCTTGAGGAATTATATATAGAGAGGAAACCAGCGAACCTAAAACCCACTGAAATGGCTTCAAATCGCCCCCAAACGGCATAGAAACACAACATATGCATAGAAGAGGATAGGTAAGTCGATTTTATTGGATATTTTCCCTCTATTTTGAATTATTTTTTACGATCGGTAAATTCCCATACAAACCCTTATAATAACGTTATTACGCAATGTCATATGTGGTCTATATGTTGACGGCTCCTTTAGGAGCTTGGGCTACCTGTGCTATAGTGTGGCTAAACGGTGGAACAACCTGAAGACTAAAACTCGTATCATTTACTTATTCAGGGATGTTATAAAAACATCAAGTAATAAAATAATGACAAGAAAAGATTATCACCTGGATGAGTTTGAGCAGAGATTTACAGAACACAATATAATTCACACCATCGATTTCCCTGAAAAAGGTACAGACAGCAATTAATTAATATATAAAACAACAGACACTGATGATACTATGAAGACTACTATAAACAACATTTACATTTACATTACCCAGGGTGGCTTGAATAACTTGCTATTATTACTTACAAAAAGCCAGGGGGGTAAGTGGTATACCAGTATTCCTGAAAAGCATGTACCCAGTATACCAAAAATGTCTCCTCAAAATCATGCAAAATACCAAAATTTGGAATAACACAGTACACTTTATACCCCAAAAAGGCCCAGTTTTAGGTAAAAATACAGTATACCCGGTTTAAAATGCCCCTGTATACCGTATGCCTAAAAACCCTGACCGATCCTGGAAAATGGCCACCAAATTAGGCACTTGCTGTGTAATTGAAATGTTCTTTCACTGTTTTAAGAAAGTTTTACGGCACAAGCAGTAAAACGCAGTTAATGGAGCGTGACGTGCAAATCCCTAATCAGTTTATTACGTACTGCATTTAATTATGTTACATATTTGGCGGCAATAACATAATGTCTTTGTTTTCCCGCTTAGTTTAATTGAGAACCTTGAATTAGCTTATTGTTTCACCTATTGCACAAGACTGTCTAGTCTTGTCACAGCTTGATCTGCAAGATGGCAGTTTTCTATTGGTTACAACCATAGCCATGTCTAGCTATAAAAGCAGTATGATTCAATGTAAAAGCACTTCCCTTCATGGTGTGCTATAATCAGTAGGCATATTCATTTTTAATGTCATACCAAAACAAGTTGTCAGGGAGCACAACAATCACGGAACAGGGACATTAAGACGTTATTTATATACTTCACCAAATTTGATGGTCATTTCTCCCGCCGAAATTTAGCTAAAATCAGTTTCATGGTCCCTTTACTGATACTTACTCTTCTTCCTCTTTGGCAGCACTGACATCACTTGGAATGGCTGAAGTGCGGCGAGAATGACCTACAAAGAGTTGTTCAAATAAAGATCAACTTCTTTATAATGGTCAGTACAGTCAACTCCCGCCTTTGGACACCTTGCTATTATGGACACCCCATTATTACGGACAGGAGTTGAAGTCCCGGCGAATAAGAATTACTGAAAATAACTCCCGCTTCTACGGACTTTCTCTATTGCGGACACCAAATTGTAGGCCCAAAGGTTTCCGCTATAGTGAGAGTTGACTGTACATATAATTTCACATATTTTCTTTATTTGCCAAAGCAATAGTATTTTTTTTTATTGCTACATTCATATCTTACAATAACAATCAGTGGAAAGTAGACATAAATATTTTACCATGATGCTCTGACTTGGAGGGAACACGGCGTAACCTGAAAATAAAACGTAGCTGATTGCATTTCTCTACTTGTAAAACAAGTAATTATTTCATTTTAAACATGAATTACTCTAGAGAAGAAGGTACATGTATCACTCTCTAATTGTCTAATCCTGATATAATGAGCCTTCCATTCCATAACTCAAACGCATCTTGCTTATTGGGAGTTAAAGAGGGAGTGGTGTATCCAAAAGGGAAATGTCAGTTTTCTTAGGCAAGGGAAATGGTCAAAATTATTGTACTCAGAAAGGACCCACCACTCTGAAAACAAACAAACAAAAAAACAAACAGAAAAAAAAAAAAAAAAAAAAAAAAAAAAACAGGTGGTCTCTTTATGTACCCTCCCCCCTCCCCCACCCTTTCCACCCTTTCCACCTTAAAGATGGTGTCTTGTTTGTATAGCCCCCACTCTATCAGGAGTAGAAACTAAGTTTCAAACATCCTTGTGCCATTTCTCCAGCGATGCAAGCTTCATGCACACTTAATATGAAAGTTGTAACTCAAATTTGGAGACCAAAAAATTTTGTCCATTTGGCTAATCAGACAGGTGTTATCTTGCATAGCCCCCTACCCCTACACAAGGTGGGTCCTTGTTGAGTTCACTTGTTATGACCACTTCCCTAATGAAGGAATAATTATTATGAAGTAAGACTTATTAAGTGATCTTTAAACTTGATCAATGGCAACATACTCTCCTCTCCTTTTAGTTCCTTTTCTAGTGGGTGTATTCACACCACCTAATAACAACATGAGAACACAAATTAATTCTGATTAACAGCCCAGGGGGGGTACTCCGGCTTGTAAATGACGGGGATGATCGAATGGAGGCAAAGATCAGGACCCAAAAAAATCCCTGGACCAAGAATAACCCCCAAAAAAGTCCCTTGTCAAATTACCCCCAAATTTGCCAGGAGGGGCAATAACATAACACAAAGAACGCTCGTTTTGTTTATTCATCATACCATAAATACGCCAAGGCCGCGCCAAGGCACTTTAGTTCGTTTTTAATACCCAAAAAAATCCCCTATCTAAATCAAGTCACCCAAAAAAATACTTGCCAAATTTCCAAACCCAAAAAAATCCCCGAATTGAAAATTTCAAACCCAAAAAAATCCTTCGATCATCCCCGTCATTAACAAGCCGGAGTACCCCCCTGGGATTAATAGAGACCAGTTAGTAAAGTCCTATAGTTTTAGTAAAGTCCCATAGTGTGATCATCTGGGTGAGAGCATTTCTGAAAAGCCCTGTTGTTGGTTATTGATGTTTCGACAACCTGAGCAGAAGTAAAAGGGCTAAACAGACCAATCAACTTCCACAGACCAATCTAATAACATAATTGACTGACAACAACTATCTCTGTACGTTCCAATTAAAGCTCCACTCCATGATTTACGCTGTTTGAGGAGGTTTTTTTTAAATAAGGGTTTTATGTATCAGCATTTAAAACATGTTCCCAAAATTATCTTGATAGCACTCTACAAATACTTCACACTAGATTCATCGTTTTTAGATACAAACCTTGGGTAGATTTAACCTTTCCACCAAAAGACTGAAAAAAATATATTAAAGTTTTGTTAACACCATGATGTCTTGAGTGCACTACTGCATATAGTAACATAGTCTTCACGAAAGTCCTCTCTCAGCCAGTACTCTACTTGATATCAATTTGTGATTGTTAGCAAGAATATTGATTGAATTCCAAAATAAATTTCACACTTGGACCAAACTGGTATACAAAGCTCAAGCTTATCCCATGTTTCGTAGCATAAGGCAACTTGGGGGAACTGGTACTCCCCGTGCATGAGACATTAATCTAATGCCAGGTTACGAGATTGCCTTGCAAGTTCACCTGTATGAAATTACATTATATACATCCAAAGACAAATATGCTCCTGGGTGGAGAAAGGCACTGCAAGAGTTATGTCCTGCCTAAGAACAATGGCCCTGGCCAGTGCTTAAGCGAGGACCGCTTGATCTAGAGTCCCACCATCAGCTAACCATTAGGCCACCTCTGTTAATACTCACAGTAGCTATGCCTAGGGGCAAATTTTGTAGCACTTGAAGCAAAAATAGCTGTCGCAAATAGACACAAATTAAACTATAATGCCATTAAATACGTTATCAAATGAAAATTGATGATACTTACATCTTTTAACCTGTGAAAGAGAAAATATAATGATCATTGTCAATTCTGATAGTGAAATGCTTAGCAGTGCAGTGCAGTGCAGTGAAGTGAAGTGAAGTGAAGTTTTAGTATAGTCTAGTACAGTCTAGTCTAGTGGTGTGGTATGGTGTAGGGTAGGGTAGGTAGGGTAGGGAAGGGCTAAGTAGAATAGGGAAGTGTAGTGTAAATTTAAAGTCATGTCATGTTCATTAAGTCTAGGAAGAAATGTATGTTCTTCAAAAATGTTAAAAAGAGATAACAATGACATGGAATCATTGAATTTTTTTAACATTTTTATTGCTAAGTAAAAATTTAATAAAAAGATTATGATCCATTTGTTTCAATGTCATTATCACATCATTTTCAAGTCAAAAATGTGTGATAGTTCCGAGGTGAAAGATGAATATAAAAGTGAAAAAATAATTGATAATAAACTAATTGTTATTTTAGTATTAATTAATTCCTTTAGTGTCAATTATTTTTTCATGAATATATTCAACTTTCACCTCCGAATTGTCATGTTAGATTTTACTTGGAAATGTGGAAATGTTGTTTCGTAATAAAGAAACTTATTTAAAATGTTGTTAAAGAGTTTCTTTTAAAAGGAGGGGCCTGCCTTATTCTTTGTGTTTAAACTACAATATCGACAAAAATAATACTCACCCCTGAAGAGACCTCACAAGGGAATTAGATCGGATTTGTGCATAGACACTCATAAAATCTGCAAAAAAAGAAAAATGTCTTAACAGAACATAGTGGAACCCTAATATAACACTAGATTTAGTTGTATTAACAATGTAGCTGCTGCTGTATTAAAAATTTATGGGGTTTTTGAATAAGATGTACAATTTAGGAGTTAGAACTGCAGTCGAAGGTAGACTTTGCTACTGACCCATCTATCTCTTTTTTCTTTTTTTCATCAGCAATGGAAAATTGCTTTCCTTAAAATTATTTTTAAAGTGAACCGCACGCACTCAGCATTGAAAACGGGAAGCAGGGTGTTCTGACCACTAAATTATGACAGAGATTGAAGTTCAGTGGTAAAAAATAAATCTTGCAGGATCTTTAATGATCTTCTTTGAAGACCTACTGAAGAATCTTTTATTAAGGATCTTCATGGAGAGTATTAATAATTATTATCCCCAACATGGCCTCACCAGTAGAATCATCTTTGCCCGGTCCATTCAACCAATGGGTTATTGTGCATAAATCTTCCAAAACTTTTTCTACAGTGGAAAAAAGAAGATGTTGGCAAATACCTACTAAGACCTAAAGTACAAAATTAAAAAATCAAAATTAAACAGACACTTAAATATCAATAATACTAGTCAAAATTGTATTCTTGTATAGGCATTTTTACAGACCTGATAAGTGTTCCAGCTTTATATTTTCCTTTGGGGTTTCTAAAAAAGTTAACAAGCTCACATTAAGATTCAAAAAATAAAAAGACTGACTGACTAGAGTTTTGCCAATTTTGGAATGCACATGGTTCCATTATTGACTGGTAAGATACAAAGGACTGGGGATGGCCTGACTTGGTACCTTGATCACTTTCAATCAGCGTCAAGATCATCTCCACAGGAACTGGTTTGCTGTGTCTGTTCAACAGGAGACGGAATTCTTTCCCTAGTGAATCACGGCCAAAGTCACGCAAGGAAGTCTGAAAAGGCATTTAACAATGTTATAATCAAAACTTGAAGTAAATGTAGCTGCCGTAGCACACAGCAGGAGAAATGTCTATGGACGTGTCACAATTGGTTTTTGTTTTATTTCTGAATGGCTGAGAAAGTGGCATGAGTGTTTTAAACCACTCACTAAGCGTAGTAATGCAAAACTAAAGCAAATGAGAATTACTTTCAACACTCAAGTGGAAACCGCTATAATATACCATAAAACTCTAATAAGCTAACCCCCCTCCTGAAAATAATCCCAAATCTTAGATGCAAAAATCCCATTACAATTAAATTACTATTAATATTTTTTATATAAAAAGTTATAAAACACATACCAGGTTTGACAGCTCCAAACAGTTAGGATTGTTCTGATTAAAGAACTCAATGGCATCCAACACTCTTTCCAAATTCTTGATGTATGCATCAAGCTGGCCAGTAGGTCTGGTAACAAACAAAAAATTAAAGTTGACTTAGCTACTTACTTGAATAACAATATAGGTACCTGTTGCATGTCAAATGTGCAAAGTATACTGTACACATGAACAAGCAAATATTTGTTTAAGGTGGCACATAATAGTTTACCGTAGTCAGAATTGGACATGTCCGTCCTTGGCGTTCTATTGACGTTATATCAATAATGTTTAGGAAAATATTTTAGTCCAAACTTGTTCAAGTTTTACAAACGAACAAATTGAGGTCATTGTGATGTCAAAATTCATTGCCATGGCAACATCACATGAGGTCAAAGTAACCCTATTTTAGACCTTTTGAGTTAAATAACTCAAAAATTACTTGGTAGAAGTTCTTGTTTTTTGATATATTTTTATCTAACCAACAAAAGGAACAATTTTTTTAAAAATTTGTAGGCAGGATTCGGAGCTACGTTATTTTTTCAAAAATTTAAGGTGGCTCTGAACACCACCTACAGAATATGTAAAAAATTGTTGGATCTTAGGAGGCAGTGTGGCCGAGTTGTTAGGGCATCAGACTTGAAATCGGGAGGTCTGGGTTCAAGTCGGGTTCTGGCCACTACCTGGTGTTGTTTCACAGTAGACCCGAGAACAACTCCTCAGCCAAGCTTGTAAACAGTCAACTGGTTTGCCTCATGACCTTGTTTCATATAATTTGTAATATTTGTTTCTAATGTTAAAATGCTCGGCCCCATTAGCACTTGCCCTAAATCAGTTACGGAGGGTAAAACAAAATAATGTCTTTCTTGTATTGTTTGTTTTGTCCATTAGACAAAAATAATTATATGATTCAGAAAAACAAAAACTTTCACAGTCTAGTTTTTACGACTGCCTGGTGACGTTTCAAAAATAATAATTCTTTCTTCTACCCTTTCTTTGAACCTCTTAAAATTTCATTAACTTCAGCAGGATTCATGATGGGAATTGTTTTTTTAAGATTTGACAATGGCTTTGGAGAGACATTAAAACGAACTGATTGAGCGTGTTTATTACCAGTACATTTCATCAAGATCTGGCTTTAGGATATTTACAGGTATGTAAGACCTGGCCCCTTATTTAACCCCATCTCGTGTTCGCATCATGCTATGAAATCATAAACAAACTTTTTTTCACTTTTAAACTGTGTGCTAACTTACTCTAGTAGCTACTTACGCATCTCTAATGACATGTTCGACGCTAGCATAAACATGGTGGTAACTGATCACGTGATCCAATGCTGCCAAAGATTTATCAATATCTGACGGAGTTAAGAGGTGTAACTAAGTTGAAAACTATATACAGTCGAACCCCTATTATGTGGGGAAATGGTAAGTGGCTGCTGCGGAGAAATGGTAAGTGGCTGCTGCGGAGAAATGATAAGTGGCTGCTGCGGAGAAATGGTAAGTGGCTGCTGTGGAGAAATGATAAGTGGCTGCTGCGGAGAAATGGTAAGTGGCTGCTGCGGAGAAATGGTAAGTGGTTGCTGTGGAGAAATGATAAGTGGCTGCTGTGGAGAAATGGTAAGTGGCTGCTGCAGAGAAATGATAAGTGGCTGCTGCGGAGAAATGATAAGTGGCTGCTGTGGAGAAATGGTAAGTGGCTGCTGTGGAGAAATGATAAGTGGCTGCTGTGGAGAAATGATAAGTGGCTGCTGTGGAGAAATGATAAGTGGCTGCTGTGGAGAAATGATAAGTGGCTGCTGCGGAGAAATGGTAAGTGGCTGCTGCGGAGAAATGATAAGTGGCTGCTGCGGAGAAATGATAAGTGGCTGCTGCGGAGAAATGGTAAGTGGCTGCTTAATAGGTTCGTCAGAAACAAGCATAAAGCGTGGTAGATACATCACTTTATTGGCAGGAAATTAAAAGGTCAACGGAATCACATCAAGAGGATTATAGGCGTGTGTTTGAATGTTTTAATTGGTCGTCTCTTCAAATTTCAAACTCTTACCTGCCATTAGGTTGTTGAAAACAAGGATAAACCATGCGTATTAAATTCTTGGTGGCAAGGGGAGGTAAAAACAATAGACGAATCCTCATTGGGACAGCCAGAAAGTGGCCATGACGGCTTAATAGAGGTGGCCGCTACACAGTATTATTATATACTGGCAATATTTTGGGGACTTTGATAACTAGCCACTTAATAAGGTGTGGCCGCTTATAGGGGTTTGACTATAACACTAAAAGTTTAAGTTTCATATGCAAGTAAAATATTTAATATGTTACAATGACTAATGAAGGATACTAGCTTGTCTTCTCTGTAAGTCATCGGTCTCTCTGTGAACAGGAACAATGGTGTCCTCCAGCTTGTGTATACGTACTTCAAATTTAGACAAGATGTCAAGCTGCAAGCAAATGTACAACAAGATTGTTACTTCTTTAACCATAATCTGGAAGATAATAAAAATATACATTTATTTATTTAACTATTCAGTGACCAAAAAAATAATTATATCACCCTCTAGTTGTCCTTAGTGCACTGGTTAATTTTGCAGTGCAGGACGTAAAAAGTCCTAAGTTCTAAGTTTTCCGGTTTTTGTTTCACTGAGAATTTTTAAAACATTTTGCAAGATAATTTATGAATCTGCATGGACACCAATGCAAGAAATGATGTTTTCCCAATGATTTTCTCTTTTCTGAAAAAGTTATACTGTGTTTACAAAAGCTGTTTTTATTGGGGTGCGATATGAAACAAACAATCATCAGCTGCGTCATAACACCTTTACATGTCCATACCGTAATGAATTTTATACCTGAATGAAAATCTCCCTCCAGTACAGAAACCAAGGTGAACTCAGTTACAATAATTATTATTTTGTGGTGGAATCATGTTAACAAACACAGAGCCACAAGAGAGAACTGGGCCCAGGTATGTGCTGCTGGCCCCTTAGAGCCCCATTAGAGTATTATTTGGCCATTTATAGATCTCATCTTAGTGTAAATGTAAATATTTTTTGCGATCCCAACTTAGTCACTTTCTGTTTATGCATCAACCTTATAGACCATTTAACTTGGTAATCCTAAAAAGAATTTAAACAGAATGCAGAGCACTTTACTCTTCTTCTTTCTATTTATTCAATTACAAAAATCCCTTTAACATGCCAAAATTTTCTTACCCCTAAAATCCCGAAAATGTGTGACCCCATTCTAGTAACTGTATTGAAAATGCAACCCATTATAGTCAATCTAGTTGTGAAAATGTAACCCCATCCAGTGGCACATGCCCATTAGCCCATTACTAGGAAGTACCCCCCCCCCCTCCCCCTGGAACCGGTATGAAATTCACCCAGGTATCATGTATTTACCCCTTAAAATTCATGCAAGGAATGGCAGTTTTCCTAGTCTACTACTGTATTTATTCGATTTAGCGCCCTGGGTGCTCAATACATTTTTTAATCGGGCGGGGCCTGGGCCCGATTCATAATCTGTGTCAGATTTTGTCGTTTTTTTTTTTTTTTTTTGTCGGTAAATCGTTCCAGAACCTCGCGGCCCAGCCGATCCCTTGGTCACGGTCACGCAAGTTTTCATTACTTGCGAAATATTACGTTCAAATCGTACAAGTTTTAATGTTCACTCCCTGGAAGCTGTGTTACAAAATCATTCCCGTCTAATTTTACGAGTACTCTATGCTCTGTTAAACGCGCAATATATATATATATTTGTGTCCGGCATTTAAGTCTTGACTTGGAGCGAGTACTGGAGATTCGCATTGCAAAATCTTGCTTTCTTTGCCATGTCCAAACTATTTTAATATTGTGAACGCAATACCAATTAATAAATTCCACGGCTCAGACACGCACAATTTTTACGGCTTCAAAACTTTCGAAATTCAAATACTTTTCGAAACATTTCTTGGTCTTATCTTGAAAAAAAAAAATCAATCTGAAACATCTTTTTGGAGATTCTTACGTTTGTCTCAGAGCGAGTACTAAATATTCAAATTGTGAAAGCTATTCTCGTAGTAAACACTACGTCATTCACGCAATTTTGTCTTCGCCGGAAACTGCAAGCGTCACTGCAGTGCACTTTTTTCAGCCAGACTCCACTTTAAAAAAATTTTATGAGGAAGAACTGTTTTATTGAAGCGTTTGACTCAGAGTGAAAATAAAACGCCGTATTACGTACCCGGACTGTACTGAATACTGCAAAACAACGCAGTTTGACATGTACAAGTGGTGCAAGCTAAATAAAGAACCATTAGGTCATGACAGATTTCAAAACCGTAGCGATCAGCCGATCACTCGCGTTTAACATGAACACTCTGCTCTCTGAAATGTATAATTTTGTTTCATTCCATATTTTACAAGAAGAGAGGGCTGAATATAATCACATAGAGAAAACAAAGACCGCTTGGACATGTCCAAGCTATTTAAAACTACCACTACGTCAGACCCATGTCACGCGATCTCTCGCTTGTAGCTATAAATAATCATTCACCTATTTTCTGTTTGAATACTCTGCGCTCTGTTTGTGTGAAATACTTATTGTTGTGTTACTCAAGCGTTTGGCTTGGAGCGAGTATAAGTCGTACAATTTAGCCAGAACGTGTTAAATATTGCAAAACAACGACTTATTTTCTGGATATCCCAATTTTTGTTTTGAGTTTACGGTATTTTTAGAATCGAAACGTTATCGAAATGTAAGTTGCAAGCTCAGCAAGAATGTGTCAAAGCACGGGATACACCTCATCCGCTAAACGGAGAAATATAATGGGATGGCCTTAGTCTACTCTTTATTTTGGCGTGATTTGGCTTTCTTTTAAATGAACTGGTTTGGGTTATTTTATTGAACATTCGGAACAAAATAAATATTTGCATGCGTAAGCAGGCATTTTTCCGGCTAGGCATGTGGTTTTAAAAAGAAAAAGATGACGTGGTAAAGGAGATTCATGTCACGTTCACTCCGTGACTAACGCAAACACGACTTGTGTTTCTCAAGTGACTGCTTTTCTAAATATTTTACTGTGCGGTGCCGTGCCTTTAAGCCAAAGCACTGAAAGAGGTCAGGAGGTCAAGCATTACCCGCACGATTATAAACTGCTTGCAGTTCTTGTAATCCTTGAGACTGAGCGCTTATTTGAGGTGGGTTCTTTTTCAAGGCTGGGCGCTTATTAAATTTTTACCAATTTCAGGAAGTAGTAAGTTTATTTTGTAACAAAACAATATACTAACAAAATGCAAAAATGTACCAAAGCAGAATTTAAAACTCTTCATTGAAAGTTTCTGTAAAATACTAAGAAAACTCGGTCTTTATGGAAGTCTCTTAGTAGTACTTAGTAAATTTCAGTAATCGTTACTTCTCTTTTCACTTTTTATTTAATTTTCCTACATTCAGGGTGGGCGCTTATAATTTCGAGGTGGGCGCTTATTCCAGGTTGGGTGCTTAATCAAATAAATACGGTATCCTGACCACTCCGACATGCAATTCCTTCCCCTTCCCAAGCTGTACCCCCTCCCCGGATACAAGCAAGGTTGCTGAATGGCAACCTTCCTAAATAACCTTAACCTTAATCTTTACAGGTGGGCAAACCTGTCTTAATGATGATTAGAAAATGATGAAGATGATTGGAAAAACAAATAAAAAAGTAAATTAAGAATCATTCTCACCATGTTCCCAGTAATTTGATCAGTCTTTTCCAAGCTGTCTTTCAGAAAAACCAGGATATTTTTCTCCTATATCAAAAAAAAAGGTAAACCTCAAACTTTTGTGGCGTTTTCACGATTTAAGCAACTCGCCCTAAGAGGTTGGTGAGGGTTATCAAACTAAGAAAGAAACAAGACAGTAATCTGTGAACGGCCGAAGAATGCGAAGATTTTCTGTCCAGTGCTTGGAGAGGAAATACCTGTGCTAGTTTGTCTTCTAGATGTCGTTTCCTCACCGAAATGTCATCCATCATCATTATATAGAAATTGAAACTATCGCAAACTTTGTTTCCAAACTATTTTCTCATATTTTACGCGTAGAAGTCGTGCTTTGGAGCTGGAAAAACCGCGAGCACCTCCCTGACAGCCGCCATCTTGGATGTTTTGATTGCGGTCGTAAGTTATCAGCGGTATTTCTCAACTAATAAAGCTACGTCATGTATTTGGCATAAAATTGTCCTAAGTTAAAGTTTCAAGATGGCAGCCATGAAAACATCGCCTGGTCTGGTCAATTTCTTTATTTACAATTCCACTTTTGGTCCAAAGGAAGGGATGGTATGTGATTTTATTTTAAAGAGAATGGTTTGTTTTGTTTGTGATAGCTGTTACATTGTAGTAGCACTTAAAATGAATCGGAATTCTCGATCATGCAGCTGGGGCTATTAAAAATGTCTGAAAAATTAGATTTCATGCAATTTAGCTTATATTTCTCTTTATTTATTTTCATATATACACATTGCGAGGGAGATAGTTGTCACTGCTCTACAGTTTAATGGTCTGTTAATTTTGCTTAGGGTGTTGTAGAAAGATTCATCTGTTAATCTTTTTCTGTGGCCCAAGGGTTAATTTCATGTAGTGACAATTCACTCAGTACTACAGCAACAACTTTTATTTATGCACCTATCAGTGTTAAGCCTGAGGGAAAGGGTCGGGCATGGGGTGGGGATTTTGACATTTTCTTAAAAAAAGGCAAATTCCCCACCCCCGGGACAAAATATTTGGTCAAATTCCCCCCCCCCCCCGGGGGAAGGGGAGGGGGTTTATCTTTTTAAATTTTGTGGGGACCAAACCCCACCCCCCCCATCATGTACCACCAAAATTCCTACCCTGGGGACTGGCCTCACGATCAAATTCCTGTGGTTAGCCCGACCCCCCCCCCCTCGGGTTTTACATTGTTAGGTGCATTGGTTTAGCTCAATGATTGATTGTTTTTTCTTGAACAACAGGAAAAAGAAAAGATTGTTCTTTACATCCCAACTGGTGAGGACATAGACAAGAAAATCAAGAATGTTGGACTCTGCGAGGCATTGGTGAAGTTTACACAGTAAGATGAAATTCCTTTTCTCAACTGTCACCTGTCCAAACAACAATGGATAACACTAACTACCAGATAGAGCGGTTTTCACTTGAGTGTCGAAAGTAATTTGCGTTTGCTTTGGTTCTAAATTACTACGCTTAGTGATTGGTTTAAAACTCATGCGCCACTTTTTCAGCCAATCAGAAGTACAACCAAAACCAATCATGTCTCGCTCGTGCACATTTTCCCGTGCTTCGTTCCTGCAACATGTATTTGCTTCAAGTTTTGATTGATTCACTGGATTGTCTGTGCTCTTTGTGAATGGCTAGAGTGATTCCTTGGTTTTGGTTTTACGACACTCAATTGAAAACTGCTCTAAATCACTATCTAGAAGGACTAGTGAGCAACATACACTGTCATACTGGATAGTGATTTATATGGTGGTTAGGAGTATCCACCCTTAAACAAAGAGGCTCTGTATGTTTCAGGCAGTGACAGCTGCCATTTTTATACACTTTTATAATATTGCTCAAAAGTTAGTTACCACATTCTCATGCTTTGAGTCTGAGATGCAACTTGAGATGTAACTTGATTCTTAACAGACAAACAAAGTTATTAGTTTAGTAAAGGAACGGTTGTGCTGTGTCGGTGGCCAAGTAAAAAACTTAGTTGATTATCAACTGGAAGTTGATAAAGCTAAAGAAAACACTGAACATTATATAAAACATTTGGAAAAGCTGATGTTTCAAGTGTTTGCCCTCAGTGATGAGCCGTTACGAGATGCCAAAAGCTTATCTTTCACAAGACCTTTTCAGTTATACAAGTCATGCAATTGTAACACATTTAACATCCTATTTAATAGACTATTTTCGTATTCTTGTTATTGCAAGTTGGAACTAGCTTGCAATTGAGGCTAATGCTTGCAAGTAATCTTGTCAAATGCAAATGATGTGATACTCTTTTTAATGATATTCCCTCACATTAGCTTTTCATTGCGAGTTTGTTCCAGTCCAATAACGAGAATAGGAAAATGGTCTATTTCAAAGGCTCTTCTGCAAACTTTGTGGTTTGGTGGAAGGGAAATACATAGAGTTCCTGATCTTGAATCAATGTGTATTTAAAAATATCTTTTTTTTGAACTTGCAGGACATTCTCACCAGAGAAGCCCTGCAATTCTCTGCACACACAAAAAACAAGGCAAGTCTTCTTTGAAGCTGAACCAGAATTCTGGATGATCATGGTAAGTTATATATAGTAGCCAGGAAATATTTAGGCTTTTAACTTACCTTACTCTAATAAAAGATGGAGACTGCACAGACAGTTACTTAAGTTTCACACACAAGGTGATCATCAGACTGTGTCGTAAATGGCAGTCGAAAGAAAATTTTAACTACAATCATGGAGGGCAGTTTGAGCTTGTTTTCATGCCTGCACTTGGCACTTGTTTTCATGCCTGCACTTGGTGATTAATTCAGATCTCTTATTGAGCCCTTTTGACAACTTAGCTACAAAAGAGTTTAATATAGACCTGTTAAAACAGTTTAAGGAGTTCTGGCCGAGGAATAAAATTTATTTATCAACAGTTCACTTAAATGATCGCTCGGGCGAGATGTTGTGAGAAACCCCTTCAAACTTTGATTGATGGAAATCTTAGAAATGTTTCCACGGGTGTTTTGATTTCTGGCTTCACGTATCAATGCAAACGGTGGTAACAAATTAGACTGTGTCCTTTCCACAGACAGTCAGCATTCCCTTCAGTGAGAAGATGGCTAAGGATGGCAAGATGATCATTGAATACCACGATGAAGATGTTTTGGTGAGTATTAATGATGCCCTCCTATGTTATTACTGGGGACTGGGGCTCCCTTATAAAAATGATGGGGTACTCCTACAAAACAAGATTCTGGTATCTTTTAGGGAGTCCTTTTCAAAGTGACTGAAGAGCACTGCTGTCATCTATTTATAGGGAAGACCCCAGGAATTACTCCCTTCCCTACATTATGTTTTATTAATAAATATTTATTATTGTTAACTTAAGCTAACTTTCAGTTATTTTATTTTATTTTTTGAAAACAGGATTCTGTTCTCGATGCAGTATTGAAGCAAGCCTACAAAATGTTCAAGGTAACAAGGAAAGCAAATGGCAATTATAAGATAAAATTTTTGCATATTTACTACAAAAAAAAAAAAACCCCTTGGAAGGCCTCAAAAAGGTACTTATCAGATCTTATAATCTGACATAATGCCACATATATCTGGCAGTCATTTGTCTTTTAGCTCAGTTGGTGTAACCCTGCACATGAATGTTTTCAGCAGTCTGAGAAAACATGTGCTGGTAATAAAATTTAATAATGTTTTTCAGCTTTTCAATGGCACATTCGAATACATTTTAAAGACACACAACCTTGAAGCTCTGTGCAAGAGAGTGGAACATTTCTATACTTCTGTAAGTATTTCCTGTTTTGTATGAGGCACTGATTATGTAGACTGTACTAACCTTAATTTAACAATGGTTTATGACAATAATTATTTTGTTGAAATGAGATTTACACTGGAACTGTAAACACCTATTCATTACGCAGTGGTTTTGTTACATGTACAATATTGTGAATAAACCACAGTTTAAACACAGAACTGGTGCTTTCTGGTGCCTTCAATAAGCGATCGACTTATGAAAAGTTAAGTGTCAGCTACTTTCTTTTTACTTCACTCAGAGAAACTTACTGTAAATGATCTAATAAACGCCAGGGGCGTCTATTAAATTTTTGGGGCCCTAGGGGAGGCGTTAAATAGATATGAGGCATTTATTAGAGAGAGGCATTTATTTCAATTTAACAGAAACAATGTCAACAAAACAAATAGGATGGGTAGTTTTCTAGTGGAGTAAGAATACGATACATAACAGAGTTGGTGAGTAGGAGACTAATCTAATCTGCGCTAATGCAAAACCTAGAGATCGAAGTTCATAGTTTGATATCGACGGTTTTATTGTCATCAGGGTCAACCACGTTGGCCTCTTCAATGTCCCAGACAAGCAAAAAACTAACTTTATTGCGTGATTTTACTCTATGGAGCATTTTTCTTGGTTTTTGAGATGATTTTTGGAGGGGGCGTCTATTAGAGACAGGGCGTTTATTAGAGGAGTGTCTAATACAAACTTTGCACTTCAGGGGGAGGCGTTTATTAGATACGAGGCGTTTATTTGAGAGTGGGCGTTTATAAGATCATTTAGGGTAGCTACTTTTTTCCCTAAATTGAAGTCATTGAAGAAAGATTCTTTTAAACATCAAACAGTGGCTTACTTTACTTTAACCAGCTGCCTACTCCAAATTTTATTAAAACTCCAGGCCTGTAATTTGGCTATTGGTTTGAATCACATTTACCAGATTTAGACCTTGATTTTCTACTCAAATCAAGGAAAACAACCTAGCCAATTTGTTAAGCCTGGGCTAGATAAGGATGAGAGTTCAAACACTTGCTCTTTTTTGGCCTGAAACCCTCATGCATTCATATTGACTCTCATGTGCTCTCATCGACATTGAACATGTTCAAATTTTCACGAGAGTCAATAAGAGTTTAAAGACTCTTAAGAGCGTCAACTCTCATCAACTCTCATCCTCGTTTGGCCCAGGCTTTATGGCTACCATTATCTGATTTTAGAAAACATCAATTGAAAGTTCCTTTTCTTGTGTCACTGGTAATAGTGTGATTCCAGAAAATGCCCATACTGCCCAGAACGGATTGAAAATTCCTGGGGGTGGGGTGGCTCTCAAAGACCAAAAGCTTTAAGAAAATGTATGAAGCTTAACTGGAATTTCGAGAGGGGTGGGGAATCTTAAGAAAAATCCCTTCTGTGGGGGAGGTATGGATAATTTATGGAACTACCCATTTATTGTTGGTGATTAATACTGATTTATTTTTTTAAACAATTATCTTCCTGGGCAGTATTTACAGACTCTAAATTTCTCTCAGTTTGATCTCCTGGATGTGTTTTCAGGTAAGTTAAACAGTTGAATTCTTGAGAATTGTAAAGTAGTTGAAAATCAGAATCCCATGTCTAAAACTTTTTAGTCCAATAAAGGCATTGACAGTAAACCATGGTTTTTGTTAGAGAAGTTTATATTAATTTTGAGAGTACTCTTCCTGAATATTGTTAGGCTGACTGAAGGATTAAAGTGCATATGGGGATCTTTATATCAGAGTAAGAGTACGAGATTGAGTATGAGTACAACTTTTCAATCTAGTGTTTATGCTTTCAATTTGAGGCATTTTGGTGCAGTTATTGCTGTGGCCTCTTTAATTCAACTGGTAAGCATCAGGGAGGAGTGAGGGCTCTGGGAACATAACAACTGATTGAAATTCGAAAGTCACACTGTCTCGATCTTGTACTCATACTCTGATCTGAAGGTCCACGCTATTAATATTTACTTGTACCCAAGGCAAAGGACTGCAGGAACCTAGGCCTCTGCACGCATTGCATGCCTATAGTTCTAGGATTTTATTACCATATTACCAAACTGTGGGGAAAATGACTATAAAACTAACTACAATAAAAACTGCCGGAATATCCTAAAGGTAATCATTTGTATTTGCAGGGATAAACTTCCTACCACTGGACAAAAACACATTTCTTAGGATCCAATCATTCATAAATGTGATAGAGCATTCATTCAGGTAAATGTTGGTTGAGTGCTCTGTAACACAATTTTATCTCTGTTGGGAAGAGCCAAGTTGAATGGGATTATTGCTTGAAAATTTTAAAGTTTTAATTAATTTTACTTAATAAAAAGAAGGATGATTCTAAGACAAAAATTATCAGTTAATAACTGCAAAGTTGTTTTAAGATTATGCAGACATTATTTTGGCCTGTTATATTAGCTCTCCCCAAGCTACCCCACATGGAGTAGAAGAGATTGCATGAGAGCCTCAAAGTTTGGGTTGGGTCTACAGCAGCTCTCGCAAGGTCTCACCTGAAAGGAGGGCTCTCCCCGGGGGGGGGGGGGGTACTCTATATATTTTTGGGTGGGGGTGTGCCGCTGGGACGTCGAAACCCTTACCCTATACTAGACCCTGTTCAGCTGATTTCGCAACCCTTTACTAGACTAAACACCGAAAATCGCTACCCTATCCCAGACTTGCCATTTTCAGAACTGTGTCACTATTTTTGTTTTAAATGGAAAACCATCTGTCAACAACGTTGCCGCGATGATTTTTTACGTTTAAGAACGTCTCTTCCTCTTCCGAGTTTCTATTCCTATTCTGGACTTAATTCCTCATACTACTGATCAGTTTTCTGACAAATGATCCCCTATTCTAGACCAAAACTCGCTGATTTCTATTCCCTATCCCAGACTAAACTGCTTGAAAACCATACCCTTCACAGCGGCACATACCTATATAGCTCATGTATGGGATGTATTGTTCTCTCCTTTGAGAGAACAATAATATTGAACAAACAACAAGAATGATGCCCCTTAAACCCCCAAAACAATAGCAACAGAACTGCATCACTAGAAGACCAAGACAACTACAAGCTTATGAGAGCTGCTGGACTACTGTAAAGATGATCTGCATAGGTGTGCAATGGGCAGTTGTACTTGTAATCTGCTACCAATTACCTTGGCACCCCCACTTGCATTTCCATAGATCTAGCATTATGGCTGGTTTTTAGGTAATATATCAAACTGAATGGGGACAGTTTTTCATCAGGATATCAAACACTGAGATGAGAGTTAAAAAATATGATGCGCGGCACTGGAGTATTTTTGACAAACGTTTGGATAGCCAATGAAACACTGTCTCGAGTGTTTGATACATCTTCTCAATTGAAACAAAAACTACGGAGTAAACAGAGAAATAAGTTCATGAAAATCTATGCTAACTAAGACTGGGTATCCAAACCTTCTTTGTGGTTATGATTTTCTTTGTTATAACTTGATGGATTATTTAAGAGTTCAATCATTTTCTGCCTCCCTCTTACATGTGTGGTATTCATTCTGCCCTGTCAAGGGCCCATTTCCCTTGGGTAGCTGATAAAGGAGACTTCACTTCACTTTGAGACAACCATTGATGATATTTCACTTTTCTTTCAGCCAAATAAGATATACTGCTTTTCTGTATTCCGAAAAACTTGTTTGGTAAGTAGCAGAGTTGTACTTTTTGAAGGGGACGTTTGTGGTTAAAACCCAGTTAGATCGCTACTTAAGAAGTTAATAACTAATTGTTTCTTTGGCCATATAGGAGTGGTCTTGAACAAGAGGATATGCGTACAATGTACAAATACTTGGTGACAAGTTTGTTTCCTTCAACAATAGATCTAGAGGTAAGCTAATACAATACAATACAAATTTTATTGTCCTCTCCCCATGGCATGGGGGCTTTTCAGAGACAATGAAAAACAAAAATACAATAAATATAATAAATTGGCTATAAAAAATTATTGATAAAATTATTTACAATGATATAAAAAAATACTTAGAAGTGCTAAATATTGTCTAAAAAGTAATTGCTAAATAAAAACTATATAAACACCTGTAGAGTTTATGACATTAAAAACTGATTTAAAAGATAAGTTTTCATTTTGCGTTTAAAAATAATAAGCGATTCACTTAATTTAAAATGAGGTTTCTTCTTCTTTAATGCTTCAAGACAAAGGGTTTCTCCTATCTTTCCTTAGCTTACTAACTTATCCACCAGTGAGTCATGGCAGCTTACTCAAAAACGTCACATGCACAAAATATTAGTAAACACGTAATCTAAGAAGAGTAGCTTGAAATAATTATTGAAGGGGTTAATTTATTTAACATGCTAATATTTATAAACTATTTTCACAGAGTATGGAAAATCCAAGATCACAAGGTTATGTTGTTGTCCAACCCAAGTCACATCATGGAAGGTACTAATTTAATGACATCACAACTTAATTAAGCTTAGAGAAAAATAGCAAAGGATGTCAGAGACAGCAAACGGAGTAGAAATGGGATATTCTGATCTATGCTTGACTATTTGTCCACTGAAAGTTCTACAAAGACAGCAAATGTGAAGCTTCCTGCGGCCCTTGTTTTCCCTATCTACCTTTAGTTAACACTTGTGATATACCACCTCCCATTGAAAGCTCAAGAGTATGACTCAGAAAGAATAGAAAATGTTGAGTCTGATAGCAATGCAGCCATCTAGTACTCATCAGGTCCAACTTGCTAATGTGTGGTAAACAAATGTCCATACTTACACAACAGAGGGTCATTGGAAACTCTGATGGCTTGGGCACAAAAGCCAAGAGGGGTGGGGTGAATGTTTCATACCAAATATATATATATATATATATATATATATATATATATATATATGTTACAGGTCAAATTTAAATTCAGGTTAAATTTTTTTTAACCTAGGTTATTTTTTCAACCTAGGTAAAATTTATGGTTATTATCAGGGTTAGGGTTTGGATTGGAGTCATATATTTTTAAAAAAATAGTGAGTCACCCAACATTTCCATGTGGCGAAGTAGATAAGGGGTTGGACAGCAAATCTGAAGGTCGAGAGTTCAAATCCAGTGCAGGTTAGTAAAAAGAAAAAAAAATAGGTGATACTACTTGGGGGGTGGTATAACAGCAGATGGTAGGGGAGGGTAAGTAAGGATGGTGAAGGGGGGATTCAGAGACAGCAAGGGAGGGGAGGTGGTGCAATTTTAATTTTCTACTTATTTACCTAGTAAAAATAAACTAGGTTAAAAACAAATTAGCTAGGTTGAAAAATTTGACCTAAAGCTAATTTTGACATTTTCTGGATGTACCAGCCAAACTGTTATTGCTAGTAACAAATGTTACACACAATATTCTTTCTCTTTTCAGGTTTATAACAGGTCCGACTGAACTGGGTGATGTACCAACACCAAGAACGCCACCAAAAATGTTTGTTAACACAGACTCTGAGCAAGAGGAACTAGTGTTAGTAGTATACAAGGTACAGTTAATCAAATCACCTAATAGTTTGTGATTTACAATATAAATTGTGCTTTAATTTGATGAGTACGCTAGACTACGTGCAGTCCCCATTTTTTCGCCGAGTCCATCGAGCTTGAAGCGAATTTTTTTCAAAGAGTTCGTCGAGCTTATAGCAAAAATATTATATATAAGCTCGAAGAACTCTTCGAAAAAAAATTTCGCTTCAAGCTCGACAGACTCTGCGAAAAAATAGGGACTGCTCGTAGTCTATGAGTACACAAGATCTTCAAAGCATTTCTCTCCCAAAATTTTGAAATATAAATTGACCAAATACCCACCAGTGGCTCAATATTTATTTCAAGCCTGCTAATTGTTTAATTTAAAGTCACTACATCTTCTGCTGCATTAATTTTGATGTTTCTGTTTGCTTTTTTTTCGGACAGGCATTAGAAGCCACGATATGTTTAATGATCTCAGGTAAGTCATAACAACATCTAATTCTATTTAACCAGGCATGAACCACTAGTCACATGATTGTTAATGATTTACATTACAATAAGTTAATTAAGTAATTAATTAATGAACATTATTTAAAATAAATTTATACATTAATTTAGTTGCTTGTTAAATTCAGGTCCTTATCCTACTCTGGACTTCTACAGAAAAATTGATAACTTTATTGGTCCTCAACTAACAACACTGGCTAATGTTATTGGTGAACAAAGTGCAAAAAAGCAGCAAAGGTATTTACTGGTAATTTATCTTTAATTAATATTTCATGTGTCAACATTTACCCCTCAGCATTATTCTTTATTTGCCTGACCTTAACATCATCAAGCATTTTACATCTGGAAGGGAACTTTAGTCAAATTTGACAGGTCTTGTTCTCTCAATTTTTTTGTGGTGCTGTTTAGGAGTCTTGATTTCTTTGCAAACCTGAGCAAGTCTCAGTTTTGCAGAAAAGATATCAGTCTTGTGTTGCAAAGTCCCAAAATTAACTACCGGTATTCGCCACCCCTAACAGAGAATGCACCCAAAATTGGCTGAGTAAAACAGTCGTCAAAAGTAGATTTTCTCCTAATTAGTAGATACAAAAGCAAGGCAACAAGTTTGGGGCAAAAGATCAATTTATTGAAAACAACAGGCTAAAAAATTAAACCAGGGAGGGTAAAACCAGCAAGGAGAAACCACAACTGACCTTTGAGACGACGCTGAACTTGATATCACCGAGGAGAAACTTGACTCAAGTGTGAAAAGATGTGAACCACGCTAGGGGGTGTGTCACAAATTAAGCGTTTTGACAAAGCAAAAACCACCATATAACAGAGTTAACTAACTCAACATCAAGTTGTTTTACAGAAATGGTGAAAGTAAAAAACATTGTTGTAGGCTCAAGACCACAATGCAATTTAACCTAAACGATCAGCAATTTACCGGTAGATCCCAAGCCCTGACTACTAAATAAACCGTTCTAGGCCACACAGAAAAATTTTTGGTCAGGATAATCAATAATTTCTAGGCTTCCATTTACTCTTGTGATGTTACCTTAACAATCTGCAGCTCAGACCAGCAGTATCGATATCTGTACTTCAACCATATGAACCTAGCACAGAAGACATCTGTCCACTCCAGGAAATCCTCACTACCTTGTGTTGCACCTGAAATCATGAGACTCATGGGCGACATAAGTGCAGACTTCGCAAGGTAAAGTTAATCAATAATTAATTTTGTGAGAATTGCAGTTAACAGTCGAAAGAACTGCTGTAAATTCCTGTTTATAGCGTCTTTCTGCTAACTACAACAAAATTCTGATTAAAGTCCTACACCCTCCCAACCCCACCCCTCCCCCTACTGCCCATTCTTCCCCCTCAAACTTTTTTATAGTAACTTGAATAAGTTTCAAGTTCAGTGCAGGTCAATCATTAAACAGTGTACCCTCATCAGTCTTAAAGTCATGTCTTGTTAGCTCCTTTCCCTTTAGGTTTTTCACACTGCTGATAAGCCCCCACCCTCCAATAAGATCTCCAAGTTATAAGCCCACCCAAAACCCCAAACAATGTTGTACCAGCCCAAGACAAACTGCTAATTTCTTTAGCACAAACCGACTAGCAGTATTGCTTCATTCGGAGTACTATATTCAAACATGACAAGAAATGTTTCTTCACATTTCCAAACACTGAAAAGAGAGTTGAAAATATGATGTGCAGCAGAGTATTTATGACAAACTTTGAGGTGTTTGGAAACGTGATGAAACACTTTCTTGAGTGTTTGATCATTGTAATCGAAACTAAAACTACGGGGAAAATGGAGAAATAATATCATAAAAATTCATGCTTATTAGGATCATATATCCAAACTACCATGATCATGGTTCTAATTTTCTCTGATTTAATTTGATGAATTATTAGTGAGTTTGGAATTATTAATTCAATTTGGCTTGACCAAGTGTTTTTTTCCTAAAGTTTTCAGGAAGATGGAGAAACATTTGTGAAGACCATGTCAGATTGCTGGATTGTTGGAAGAAAATCTGATCAGCGAGAATTATTTGTGATCTTAAACCAAAAGAATGCAAACCTAATAGAAATTGATGGTGAGTTTTTCACATTTAATTTATTGTCACCTCAAGAAGGAAAAATAATCATGAGAGATGTACACAATATTGTACACTTTTATCCCCTGCATGTGGATTGAAATAAACTTTAAGCAAATAGATTTCAACTGTTAGAGTCCGTGGTTATTTAAAAAGGTATCAACATAAGTGACATTTTGTATTCACTTAGTTCTATTGTTCATTGTGAACATTCAAATATTTGTGATTCATAACTCATTGTCAAGATTACAGTACAGACTTTAAATTTACACTCAGTTAAATTATACAAGGTACTTGTTTCAGAGTTATTCATTGGCATTGAAAATTGCCATACCTGGCAAACCTCATAAAGAAGAAGGCCTGGTTGTTTAAAGGCTGGAGAATGCTATAAATAATTCAGTATGCAGTATGTAGTTTGTCTTAGAATTTGGAAAGCAAATTATCTGGTGGATTGTGTTGCCAACTTTTATTATTTTTTGTACTCTGTAAACAAGTTGGCATTTATGTGTATTTTTGAATTTTCGGTATTGATTTTTTTTTTTAATTTCATTTGTCTTGCAGAGGAAGTGAAGAGATTGGGTATCACACAATTTAACAACATCTTCTTCTTGGACTAGATCAAACCAAAATAAGAAAATGTTATGCAACCATTTAATGGTTGGCAGTGATACGTCACATACTAACAGAAATACTGAAACAGGGATGTTGCTATGGGCCGGCTGTCGGCTAATTTCACTGGCTGAAAGAGAACTTAAATCCAGCTGAAGTTTCACATGAAAACAAAGACTTGGGTAAACTTTTAGAGCTGCCAAGGCCAGAAAAGCCAGCTGGGTTGTTTATAAGCCAGCTTAGTGTTTTCTTAGCTACATCCCTGCTGAAAGCTAAGACAAGACCACAATTTCACAAGAGGACACACAAATCTTCAGCTTTTTGGCAATAAAACACAGGCAAAATATATTGTTTTGCAAGAAAGATTTTATTTATAGCAAATTATTCTAATTATAACCTTGTTTATTTCTTTAGATCTTGTCATCTTTTAGCTTCTTAAATAGCAATTTGAAATTAACTTAAAAATGAGATTTCCAGAAGATCTTCTGGGGACTGTTCTTACTCAACTCTTTAATCTACTGGTTTATAAGTAAA
Source organism: Oculina patagonica (assembly GCF_052425735.1). NCBI lineage: Eukaryota > Metazoa > Cnidaria > Anthozoa > Scleractinia > Oculinidae > Oculina > Oculina patagonica. Next base: position 17,672,525 of record NC_135769.1, read on the forward strand.
TTCATACATTTTAAATAGTTATAGAAAATGTGAGTTCTAATTGGTTGAAAGCTGTGTTTCTATAACTCTATGAAACAGGAAATACTAATAGGATGAATTTTGTTTGCATTATTATAGCTGAAATTGGGAAGGCAAAATGTTTCTGTGTTTCTATAACTATAAAACTGTAGGAAACCAAAACAAGATGAAACAGTTGAGTAAGAGCAGGATTGAATAACAAATGGAAAAGCAGTAACCTGTTTGCTATTATGTAATAATGATATAGTTAAAAGCCCTAATAAATGTCAATTGACAGCTTAAGAACACTGAAGGGTATGACTTAATGTTGATGATAATGATGATGATGATAAAACGCAATGAGTTGCAAAACATATTACTGTTTAAAACATTTTCTAAAATTAATGTCAAGGTTTAACAGAGTGAAATTAATATCTATTTTGTAACTATGTACATTCACAGACTGAGTAACTTTGTTTAACCCATGAAATAGATCCTAGAGCAATACATTTTATTAGCTTCTTTTGTTTGCTGCAAGACCAAGACAATTAGTGTGAAACAAGAGAGTGAGCTTGAGTATTTATAGTACTGACTGGGGGACACACTTGTAAATTAGGAGTTGTGGCACAAACCGTGACAACTCGCTCGGCTCGCCCAGGCTCGCCTCGCTCCTTGTCACAATTTGTGTCCACAACTCCTAATTTACAAGTGTGCGCGGAACGCAAGACGCCTTTCTTACCCCCCTCGCGAAACTAGTTGCAAAAAAAGACGTTTAATCCCAGAAAACTTAAGAAAAAGAAAGCTGCAATCGTTATGCAAAGCATGGTTAAAACTAACAAAAAAATCGGGAAAGCAGGCGTGGAAATGGTAAAAAAAAGGAGGAAAATGTGAGTGGCTTTCACATTCCTAACTTCCTGAAGCAGTTTCGCCGGACCCGACAGTGTACCAATCGTTGTATGGCGCCATTGTATTAAATTACAACAAACCTTTAATTGCTGTGCCAGAAATAATTCCTATTGAACAAATGCTCTTATTGAGTAAACGAAGATGGGAAGAGGGAGAACTGGAGAAATTAACTTGAGTGTAAAGAAAAACTTGAAAAGATCTCGTGGAAAAGCGTTTACAACCTACAAAAAAACTAAAGAAAATGAAAAACAAATAACAATCCTTTTAACAGACGAGGTGATTGAAAAATTAAAAAAATTAGACAGCAGTGTTGTCGCAAACGTTTTAACAAGCTAAACAAGACTTGCACGCTCCGGTGAGTGCATAAATTATTGCAGCAACACAGAAAGTCACAACAATGACTTTGATTGCGTGGGTGTATTGCTGTCAAGAAACGGAAAACCCCCTTGACGTAATCTAGTTGTTTTTTTTTTAGGAGTTTTTAGAGGACAGAGCTCAGTTATAGAAATGCCGTCATGGGTGCATTTTTAGAACATAAACCGATAAATAGAAATGGCGTCAGGGATGTATTTTTTAAGCAAACACCATAACCAAATTTTGGAACCTAAAAGCCAAAAAATAATATTTTATAAGATAGATCAGATTCAATTGAACTGTTTCAACAACCAGAGAAGTGAAAAAAAAAAATCCTGCGTAAAATTATTTTTGCTTATACAGCACATTCCAAATCGCACAATAGAAAGGACATTCCAAATCGCACCACACATTCCTGTTCGCTTGTGATTTTTTTTTTCACGAAAAAAAAATTTTTTTAAAAACGCTGAAAATCAATGGCGAATCGGCATGTTTGGCATGTGCGTGTGACGTACCGGAAGTCCAGAATATTCTAAAGCGACATGATTGTAAACAAGCCGATGTGTTAATCAAGCTTTAAACGGCTAAAGCAAAAAAATTGAGAATCAACTGGCAAAAGATTAAAAATTGGTAGAAAAGACTCTTGATTGAAACAGTAGTACAGAGAGTATTTGACAAAAACCACAGCCGGTGTTTGTCATTGGCGATGAGTCATGATATTACACCGTCTAAAAATATCATTCGGGTAATACCCCGACTTTGTCACCCACGCACGCAAACACAAAAAAAAAATTTGCATGCCGCTGTGGGTCACGCAATTTCTCGCTGTTCGCTTCAACTTAATTGTATTTTTTGCACACTCAGATTTAATCCTTTCGACTCGGCTGAAAGTCACTTTAAGCACGCTTTAACCTTTTATTTTGCCTCGTTCAGGCAAACAACAACCTCTCTTGTGATGTCTCGAACATTTTTTTGCAACTCGAACGACAATGCTTCCATCACAAAGTAAACGACAAGATGAGCGCAGACAATCATTCTTTTATAAAATGAAAAAATGTTTTATTGGACTGAAATTTTATTTCGAAATGTCGGTGGCACTTTCGAGAAGTTTTTTTTCCAATCTTTTGCGTTCTTCTCTCTTGATTTCTTCCCGAATTTTTCCGATGTCTGGCTGGAGTGAATTTGTTTGTTTTTTTGCAAAGTTTGAGCGTAAAGTATCTTTAAGTTGGCGATAATTTTGCATTTCTCGTGTGATCAGTTGAAACTCTTTGTCAGAAACAAGATTATCATTCAGAGCTTGTGAGACAGAGCTGTTTATCGAGTCATGTTTTGCAACAGCCAGAGCGAGGATTCTTGAGTGCTTATTAACTTTACGTTCAAGCTTTTTGTTGATAACTGACAGGCCAGTGGAAGCTGCGCCAGATACAGCTGCTACTGCTGCAACAGGCGCGCCGATAACAATTCCAACACCAGTAAGTGAAGTGGCAACAGCTCCAGAAGACAGAGCTGCCGTCACGGCGCCAAGACAGACCACGGAATAGTGAATAACTTTCCGGACTTTTTTATATTTTTTTAACACAAGCCTGTAATGCTCAGCTTCAGCGGATATTTCTTTTTCAATTTTACTTATTTCAGTCAGCCGAAAATTCTCGGCATTTGTTGGGAGGCTTGGATAAAGTTGTGTTTCTTCGCGATCACCATAAGCAGGGGCACTCGGGAGAACATTAGCAGATGACATGGCCGTATACAATAAAAAAATATTAATTTAATTCTAATTCAAAATGCAGCGGAGCTCCAACAAAGTCAAACTTACTGCCAGTTTTGTCTTTGACGGTCAATGTGACACTGTTCACACTCTGAACAGCGTCGATTCGACGTGAATTATTGATAAAATTTTGAGGGTAATGAACCAAATCATAAGGTTTTCCGGTTATTGGTACACAAGCGAGAATGTCACTTGGCTTTCCATTATACAAGTTATTTTCTTTGGAAAGTAAATCGCAGTGAATGTAATAAAAGTCTGGTATAGTAAAATCTTCAATTCTTGCGTTAGCAGCATCAACAATTGTGTTCTTAAAAAGTTTAGAAAGATTTTTATCAAAAGAAAAGCTTTCAATATTTTTTGTTTTTGTTATTGAAAAGCCTCTTTTTAAATCATCCCTTTTTACTGTTAGCTTTTGTTGATCTTTGAACTTATTAGTCAGGTAAGTTGTAATTTCATCAAAATTGTAGTTGCCTGGAAAAAAATCAGCAACATTGTTGCTCACATTGTTTTGTTTAATGCTTATGGAGCCAATTCCTTCCAGATTATGCCAGCTGTTTTGTAACGAGCATGACAGCAGGCTGATAAACCTTGGTTTTTCAATTGGCTGGTCAAAGTAAACAGCTTCCCCGTTGGAACTCGCGTCGATTGTGAGCACAACCATCTTTATAATTATCTTTTGAAAAATAAATCTTTAATATAAAATGGCGCCGCCTATTCCGAGAGCTGATGACATTTCTCAATCAATTTTTCTTGATTCCAAAGAAAGAGATTTTATGAAGTGGATGAAAACCCCAGAAGCAACTAAAATTTCTGAAGCGGCAAAAGACAATGCATGGAAACCTTTTCTTGCAAAATATCCAAACGCTGACCGAACAAAATTTGTTGCACAGGTTGAGTTCGCGTACAACCACACAGCAACGGCAGACATTTATTTCAAGGCAGGGCAAGGCCATTTGATAAATGTTTTTGGCTCTGACAGCAAATATTGGAGCCCAGAGATGAAAAAAGCACTGGGGGTGAATCAAATGTCAGGCGGTTTTCCACAACAGCTGTCACCAAGCGGCGCAAAAGGCTCATCTTTGCCAATTCCCGCGGTTGGATTTCACGAAGCCGCACCAAGTTTGAAAAAAATATTTAACAGCCAAATAAACATCTACGTCACACCAGACCAATATTTCACAACGAAATTAAGAGAGATTTTTCAAAAAACAAAACTGAAGCATACATCAGGAAAAGAGTCAAAAAGGTGGCTTGCTAGCCAAAATATGGCCTATTGGCCACAGCAACTTAACTTTGCTGTTTGGTGTGCGACAACAGGCAGTGGGGTAAGCCGAGAAATTTTCGATGAAGAACACTCATCTCTTAGCTTGCCACCGATTGTGCGAAATTTTTACCTTTTTCACGTTTATTTCACGATAAGGCGAATATTGTTTCAGATGGGGGGGATTCAGAGCGTAAGCGCCTTGCCTGGCGACCCAACGTTTAGCCAGTTTGACAACAAGTACGACGTGGCTTCTTACAAAAGAATATGCGCTGAGTTCGGTGTCGACCCGTCAAGCGATTTCCGTTTCACAACAGGCGCAAACCACGGACTTGGTAACGTTTATATCTGGATCTCAAATATTGGTCCGAAAAATTCTGGGGCAAAATACCCCGATTACGATAAATTTTCGGATGAAGGTGGAACTGCAAGCAAAGGTAACTTGATTCAATACATCGAGCCAGACGACGCTGCATATGCACAGGCAGACTGGTTTTGTCCTAACGGCACTGAAGGGCTTACTCAGGCAGGTTTGTCGAGAGTAAACCAGTCGATAGAGGCTTTTGTCTACTGTATTCTCGGTTCGCAGGTGAACGTTCGAAGTAGCATACTTGGAACAGGCGGCCGTGCAAAGGAAGCGCAAAGTGAGTTCCTCGTGTTGGTTGAAGACGCTATAAGGCAACCTGATCTGGCAAAGTCGGTCCAAAGATACCAATTAGCCATCGACGAAGCTAAGGTTCGGCTTAACCTTGCAGTCTGCCCAGGTGCCTGGCTGATGCCCGCTCGTATGGTGATAAACACAGAAAGCGTTGTTGGTTACAATAACCAGCTTAAGCAGGCTGTTGTTGGGATGAAATTAGGAGTGAATGATGAGGTTAATAAAGCTACAAAAAAAGCAGCTCTTAAACTGATGGCGGGAGGAAAATCAAAAATCAACCCACCAAACAGCCACCCTTCAAATCCTATACACAAGAGCGCCACAGCAAAAAAAAATCAGGCACCTGCAGCAAGCGCTGCTGAAACACAAGCTAGGGACTTTACGGTCCCCGTCAAAGGACGGCAACGCGCAAAGCGCTAAACCTACGAAGGCCGTAGCCAATGATTCACACGAAATAAACAAAGCAACTGTCGCTGTTGGCGCGGTTGGAGCAGCAGCTTTGCTCTACACCCTTATGCGCTAACGTCTCTTTTTGATGTATTTTTCAACAAGAAAAGCAACCACAGCAAGGATAAGCAGCCAGGTGTGCTCTGCAAGAAATCCAATTACTTGACCAGCGGTTTTGAAAAGAAATTTCGCAATCGAGCCAATGAGACCAGGCAGAGCTGATGCTACCTTTGAGCCAATATCACTTAGGCCTTTCCCCAACGCTTTGCCGGTTGCCTTCAACGCGTTTGTAATGGCTCCAATAACAGAACCAATCGTGACACCAGCAGCCAGAAGTATTGCTGTTAATGTCACGCCATGTTTTTTGAAGATCTCTTTGATCCTCTCACGAAGTGGAAGCGCCCTTTCTCTTTCTGCAATCTGCGTTTGTAAACGCCCGAGCTCCTCGGTTCTTTCCGCAACTCTTTCTTCCGCGGCTTGTTTGTCAGTGGGGGAGGCATTCTCATCCTCTATAACAGCTTGATCTTCCTCGTTTTGTTGCTTCAGCTCGGCTTCTTTCTCTTTTAGATCATCCAACGCTCTTGTGTCGTTGAGCCTTTCTTGCAAAGTGTTTCTTCTGCTCTCTATGGCAGCGAGGCTTGCCCTTAGTTGGTCGACTCGTGTTTGTTCTTCTGCCTTCTGCTTAGCTTGTTTTTCAAGAGCAGCAACTTCTTTTTTTTTGTTTTCAAAATCCTTTTCAAGATTTTTTTTCAGTTGCTTAAGTCTGCGCAATTCTGATTCATTTTCAACATTTGACCCAAGTTGTTCCATCTTGGCATCTATTCGCTCGATTCTTATTCTGAAATCTTCTACTTCTTGGGTGGCTTTTTCTTTCTGCATGTCAATTGTTTCTGCCTGTTGTATTTGACTTTCAGCTTCTCTTAATCTTGGTCTCATTTCTCTTATTTCTTCATTGTCTTGAGCAATCAGAGATTCCGCTTCTGGCCCAAGGGGGGCTTTAAACTTGTTTGTGAATTTTTTGAGAAGGCCAGTTCCGTCTTTTTTGAAAATTTCGGTCTCGCCACCTTTTGATCCAAAGGATACAATTGTAGTTTCATTGCCACTCTTTTTGCTAAAACCTATTGGGCCTAATTTTGCGAAGTTCACTTTGGGGAATTTTCTTTTGATAAAATCTTTAGCTCTGTCAATCATTGCCGGTTTGTCATCTTGATGAATAAAGCTTCCCAAAAAAGGTGTTTCTTCGTAGGATGTGTCTGGCAGCCCGCTCTGTTCGTGCTGCATCGTTTGCATTTCATGTTGTTCACCCCCATGGTAGGGTGTGGATGCCTCCCCGGGCTGAAATGGTCGGGTTGTGTCGACCTCTTGTTCCTCTTCATCATCGTTATCACTGTTGTGGTCAAGATCTTGGTCCAAATCAGGGTCCTCGTATCCAAACTCACCACCACCTTCCGCCATCACGTAATTTATATATATATATTTTCAAATTAAACTTTTCAATTTAACAATAAAACCAATCGAGAGATGGCTGCTGTTCAAGAAAACCTTCGACCGGGACGCACAGAGAAAATACTCGGCGCACTGAAAGCCGAGCGCGCGGTAAAACGAATCACTTTTGACCGCACAGAAGCCAATCCAGAGGAAACGTTGTATGTTTCAGTGCCCAAGCTGAACGAAAACGAGGTCATTGTGCCCGGCTCGCTGGCGCTGCGCTTCAACATCGACTTGAGCGGAGGCCATGCCAACAACTTTCTGGTTGACAACGTCAGCCGAGCTCTGGTCGACGATTTTGTTGTAAAGTACGAAGGCACCGTCGTGCAGGACACGGTTGGCTATGGCATCTACAAAATATTTGAGGATTTTTTCCTTTCGCAGGAGGAGCGCGACGACAGGGTGCCAGAGGGCATTCAGAGCGAGGACCTTAACAAAATTCGCTCAAATGCTGGCGATAAGAAAACTTCAGGAGTCGAAGCAGAAAAAAAGCTGAATGAGCTATATGGTAATAAATACCGCATCCGTCTGGATCACCAGATTTTAACTGACCATGGGGCATTTTATCCTCAGGCACTATACAACGATCTTGTGTTCGAACTGAAGCTCGCGGCAGCCGAACATGTGGTCAGAGGCTCAGATACAACAAAACTGAAATACAAGTTGACAAACATCCAGCTGGAGTACGAGATGATAAGAAGCAAGGAAATTGCAGATGAAGCGTTCAGCGCTTATTCGGGCGGCAAAGAGTTCGCTTACGACCACATCCAGCGTGTTAAAGTGGTGACTTTTGCAAAAGGCTCCGACACACGTCTGAATCTAAGGGTCAACCCGCAGAGGAGGTCCATGAAAGGTATCTTGCTCCTATTTATTGAGCAATATAACAAAGGTGCAAGGAGCTCGGAAAAGTACATTAACCCGGACCTTACAAAAGTAAGCATCACTGTCAACGGCTCGCCAAACATGCTGTACAACAACGGCATCGAAGGAATGGACATTTGGGGAGAAGTTAAAAGATTCTACATGAAAGAAAAAAATAAAACGCAGCACATGACTCTGCAAAAGTTTTACACAGAAGACAAGTTTGGCCTTCTTATTGATCTGCGTTCCATGGCTGACCACTCGATGCACGGAAGCGGCACGCGCCTTGTGAACACAAAGGACGGTGTCCAGCTTGAGCTAGAGAGGAAAGCAAGCGGCTCAGGTAATTTGAACTGCCACATTTACGTAATCAGCGACGCCCAAATGAATATAATTGGCAGGCAGTTAGAATCTGTACTTTTATAATTTTTTCTTTGAAAAAGTGTACCTTAGGTACATATACGAACGAAGATGGATCCTGCCAATATACCCTTCAACGCCCTCATTGTGGGACCAACGAACTCAGGAAAAACAAGATACGTGGTCAATCAGCTTTGTGGCCCTTTCCGAGGCAAGTTTGACTACATCGTGCTCATCTGCCCGACGTTCGCGCACAACAAGACTTATTATCGCTTTGCTGAGGAAGATCTTCGATTTTTTGTTTTAATTTGTGAGCAGCACGAGGTTGAATCTTTGTTAAGGCTTTCAAGATTTCTTTTTGAGGGAACGAACACGCTTATCATCCTCGACGACTGTGCTGCTTCGAAAGATGTAAAAGGAAGAACAGGGGAGTTGGTGAATCTTGCTTTCTCTGCTCGCCACGCAGGTTTGAGCGTATGGGTGTTAACTCAAAAATTGACAAGCATAACATCCTCATTCCGCGAAAATGTAGCGGCAATCGTTTTCTTTTACACCCCCTCTGCCAAGACCACGAAGGCAATCTTTGAGGATTACGCTGGCGAACTTGCCAATGAGGATTACAAAGAAATCATTTTAAAGCTAAAAAAAAATAAGTTTTCGCATCTTGTCATTTCTCATCGCCACCCTTACGGCACAAAATTTTTTTATTGAACATATTTTTTAGAGTAATAAATGGCTGACCCGTTCGCAACAACCTCACCCGATGCTGCATGTGAACAAGAATTAGCTTCCGTAATGGAACTGCTAGGAGCTGAACCAGAAAGTACAGAAAGCGCTATGGCACTCATTCAAGGCCCTGACATTCCTGCTTTGCGTGAACAGCTTGCAATCCTTGTTTCAATAGGAAAAGCCAAAGAAGCAATCGGTGTGCAACTGACACACGAGCAGGTAAAGCGCTTGACAGATAAAGAAGTTGAAAAGTACTTAAAGAGATATGAGGCATACGTTGGATCCAAAACAACCGACAGCTTGATTGACAGCTTTATTTTTCTTGTTACTAAAGTCGTTGGTATGGCCGTAAATATCAAGAACGTCAATGATTATCAGAAGGAACTCAAAAACGACTACATTATCAGTAAAGAGCTGTCCACTTTGGCAGGCGGTCTGGCTTTGAAATGCGGCCGCTTTCTTGCCGTTGCAAATGCTGCGCTCATCACAACAAAGCACGTTGATTTAAACGAAGCCGCGCCTGGCGGGGGCCGGGGCTACAAAGTCGCACACTTCGCTGTGCGAAACCAAAGGCGCTTCCAAAGATGCGGACACAAACACTACTGAAGATTTTTCTGAGCAATGCTAAAAAAATGCTAAGTAATTACTGAACAATGCTTAGCAATTGCTTAGCAAAAAATCTTGCTGAGCAATTTTCTATTTAAATATTATTTTTTTTTTTATTATAAATGGCCGAGCTCGAACAAACTCCGATCGCTCAAGAAGAACAGAAACAAGTTACTTCAACAACTCCAGCAACAAAGCCTGCCAAAAATCCAAAGCGAGTTGCTGCTGGCAAGCTTGCAGCTGAAAAAACAAAACAGGCTCGTGAAGCACAGAAAAAAGCTGCTGTCGAGGCTGCTGCAATAATTGCAAAAGAAAAGGAAAAGAAATCTGCATCTGCTAAGCGAAGTGTAACACCACCGGCCGTAACGGAACCAGCTCCGCCCGAGGCTCAGCCGCAATCAAGCGGTCTCACCACAAATCAATGGATATCTTTGCTTGGTATCGGCGTTGCAACCGTTACAACTTATGTGAAACGCGAAGACATAAAAGCCTTTATAAACGAAAAAAGAAGTCCAACATTTAAAGCTCCGCCAACTCTTATAACTGATGACACACCAGGAGTCCCAGAGGAACCCCGCGCTTTGCGCGTTACAGCAGAAAGTATTGGAAGGGTTGCAACTCGTTCTTCAGACACGCGCCAAACGGGCTCTAGAATTCCGCAACCAACAAACCAAAATGGCTCAAAAAGAGGAATCCGTCCGATGGATTAAAAAAATTATTAAATAATTTTCATTTAAACATTCGATTTTTTAAAGTATACAAAACACGATGACCGACACGAGGACATACACTATGTCTGTCCCAATGGATTTTGGAAACTTTTTTGTGCTTTCTATGCTTTCAAAATGCTTTGAAAAAGATGAGGTACGAGCAACAGCTGCTTTGAATGAGGGAAAAGCCTATTTAAACCGGCTGGAACCAGAAAAATTAAAAAATTTTTATGCAATTGCTGAAAAATCTGCGCAAAGTTTAAACGTGTGTTATTGTGATTTAAGAACGCTTTTAAAAGAGTATGAAAAAATAGAAAATGAAGAAAAAAGAAAAGAGATGATTGTAAAAGCAAAATGTGCGGTGTTTGCTGAAATGCAAAAAATCTTTAATTCTGCGGTTGATGATCTTGGTTTGACCATCGAAAGTTTTTAAGAAAGTGATTTCTGTTTTACTTTCTGACTTCAGCAATTAACTTTTTTTTTATTAGAACTCTTTGATGAGATTAAAAGAATTCATAAAATTATTTTTCAATTTAAATATTTATTTTTTATTTTATAACAAACACCATGTCTGACAACAAGCTCGTGAAAACACTCATGGATGCCGCCACCATTACAGGTCTCGCCGCCGGAATCGGCTGGGCTGCCAAAAAAGTTGTGAAAGAAAACTTCACATCTGACCCAAGCAGCAGTTTTATGAACTATGTAAAGTTCACAGCCGTCGTGGCTGGCAGCGTTGCACTTAAACAGTATCTCGAGGACCAGAAAATTCTCCCCACCAATTAAAAAAAAATATCATAATATAAGAACAAAAACATACAATGGCAAGCGTAGCGATTATGGCTGGCGGAGCTATCTTGAACGCTGCTGCTTTCATTGGCGGCAACTATCTTGCTCGAGCTTTGGGTGGCGGAGATGACGCCGCTTTGAAAGAAAAAGAAAGACACGACAAAGCTCTCGAGGCTTACCAGGCAGCGTACGCGAAGTACTCTCGCGACCGCACGAAGCTTCTCGACTGGATCGAAACCAACAATGAGATAAAACAGCAAGCGAAACAGAACTTTACGAACACAGACTACGCTTTCAAACTCTACAACCAGGCACATCCTGACAAACAAATGATTCCTCCGAAAGAACCCAAGTTCTCTGATTTTTATCAGCCAAGCGAGCAGCAGAAACAAGGTGAACTGATGTTTGTTGGCGCAGGCGCTCTTGCTCTTGGGTACGCTGCCTTTCGGTTTCTTTAAACGTTTCTTTTTTTTCTTGTATACGCATGGATGCAAAGATTTTTGCGGAGCAAAACTTTTCGAAGAAAATCTCGAAAGTCTACTATAGCCCCCAGGGCTATTGGAAGGGAATTGCTGCGATAAAAAAATTAGCCGAGGCTGCCAAGGTTTCCGAAGATGCCGCAAAAAAGTGGCTAGTTAAGCAGGCCCTTTGGCAGATCTACCTTCCGGCACCACGATACGTTCCTCGCCCAAAATTCGATGTTTCTTCTCCAAACGCGGTCCACCAGGCGGACCTTCTTTTTCTGCCACACGACAAACTGCCGCGAGGGCGAAAAGTTTACAAATACGCGCTGACTGTTGTTGACGTTGCCAGCCGTTTCAAAGAGGCCGAGCCTTTGACCTCCAAAGATTCAACTGAGGTTGCAAAAGGTTTTCAGACAATTTACAGGCGAAGTGCACTAAAATGGCCACAGATGCTGCAAGTTGACCCTGGTCGCGAATTCATGGGATCTGTTACTAAAGAAATGGAAAATCACAAAACCTATATTAGACGCGGGCGTGTTAACATTCACAGAGATCAAGCTATTGTTGAACGTTTTAATCAAACACTGGCAGGGCGCCTGTTTGGCTATCAGTACGGTGTCGAGATGACCCTGCCATCTGGCCAGCGGTCGACAGCGTGGGTAAAAAGGCTACCCGAAGTTGTTGCCGCTCTGAACAACGAAGTAACCAGTCTTACTGGAAAAAAACCTGCTACTGCAATCAAAGAAAAGGCTGTTTCGTCCAAACCGTCCTCAAAATATACAAGGCCTGTTGGCAAGAAAGAAAAAAAACTCCCCTCTCTCGTTAATGTGCGCTTTCTCTACCAACCTGGCGAGCTGGAAGGCGGCGTAAAAAGGGCTACAGATCCGATTTGGTCATTAAAAGTCTACAGCATTGAAAGGTCTGTTACTAAACCTAATCAGCCAGTGCTTTATTACTTGCACGATGGTCCAAAGCGCGGCTTCGTGCGTGAAGAATTGCTTGTTATTCCTCCAAATACACAGTTACCACCAAGCACTTAGTGCTTGAGCCCCTTGGGCTCAGAAAAGCTATAAACGTTCTGTTTCGCAAAACTTATACCCGTAAGCATTTGTATGTATCCCATCATCCGCTATACATCGCTTTGAGTCAAAAGGCGACAGCGAGACTTTGTTGAGATGCATTCCGTAAATCTCATGACCCTCGCTTCTAAGTATGTTCATTCCATGCCACAACTGCTTTGTTCCAAAAAGCGTTTCCTTATACTGTTCATGTTCAATTTGCTTTTTTATCACACACTTTTTTACCCCCTTTGCCTTTTTTATATTTTTTTTGTCTTCTGTCATTATTGAATACATTTTTGGCCTCAAACAAACACACTCTGAAATTAGTTTTCCTGCGCATTCGTCTTTCATTTTTCCCAACACCTTTTTGTTTTCGTTTGAATAAAGTGAATGCTCTTTTGGGTAGTCGCTTGTGTCATAATTGTCAATGTTTTTTGCCATGTCCGCGTAAACGTCTTCTGTTTCTATCTCAAGCAAAAGGCTGTCTGTGTCTGTATACAAAAGCTCGCAACGCTCCCCGTACTCCTTTTTCAGATGGTTGTAAAAGAAGTCATACATGCATAGCTTGCTTACGTCAAGGATGGTCATGCCTGTGTAGACCGGTTTATTAAGAAAAAGCCTGCTTTTTCGCATGTCTATTCCAACTAGATCGTTTGAAAACATTACATGCCTTGAATACAATGGGCTTGCAACTAATTTTCTTATTTTCTTTGTTTCGTCGCTTCGCGCTATTCTTATGTCTACACGGTTTCTCAGGTTTTCCATTGTTTTTCCAAAAACCGAGTTATTCATTAGCTTGTAAAAGTTCTTTTCAAAGTCGTTCTTTGCTTTTTTTCTGAATTCTGTGTTCATCCGGATGTAGGGCTCCATCCAGCATTCCTGTTCAAACTCTAAGACCCTGTGCACTTTTTTGAGTTTCATTCCCTGTTTTAAATAAAACTGCAAGTTTCGGTAATGCACGACGTAATTGCTTTTGTCTTCGAGAGTCAATACAAGCTTTTCGCTTTCTGGCAGTTTTAAATCAAGATTTTTTATTATTTTCTTTTGGTAAGGTGAAAACATTTCTTTGTTTATTTTCTTTTTCTCTGGCGCTAATGGATAGCTGTTTTGGGCGTCATGCAGCTCTTTCGGGTATTCTAAGTCCACCTCTAAAATCCATCCAGCTTTTGCAAACTCTTTTTTCGTCATTATTTCTTTTTCTGTCGGCATAACCTTTTTCCATCTAAAACCACTTTTTGGGAGCGGCTTGCTCATTGCCCACCCGTAAAGGTTATTCGCATCGAGGTAAATTATGTATTTTTTTGGCTGGCTCGGGTCAAATCCCTCAACATAAGGGTTGTTCGCCTTTGCATATCTCTTGCTTACCATCGAAATTCCGCCTCTTAATCCCCTTTCAACAAAAAGATGCATTTCATAGTCCGTAAGTAACTCAAGCTCCACGCCTGTCTTTTTCAAAAGTGCGTCCCAAGAAAGGCCTGGCGTCGTGTAATAATTCGCGGGATCTAACCCGTACTTCTCAAGACAGATTTTTCGGAAGTTTTCAAAAACGTCAGCCAACAGAGAAACGTCTGTCTTAACGTACAAATCGTGGTAGTCGCCCAGGGTCTGGCAGCCAAAGGTTTCCCACACGTTTTGCGCGTGTTTGTACTCTTCATCCGTTATGTTCTCATCATTAAGTTTGCTGTAAAACTTTTCTTTTTCAGGCAAACTTGTTTCGCTAAATCTTTCCCATGAGTCCATGTATTCGTAAGGATAGATTCCCTTTTTGCAAAGAAGTTCAAAACTTTCATCAGACTGTGTTGAAATAGATTTTGTTATATTTAATGACTCCTTCGGTGTCGCTGTTACAAGTGAATCAAGACTTCCTTGAAGAAAGTTTAAGCTGTCAATAAAACGCAGTCCGCCAAATGAAAATGTGATGTATTTTTCCATGTTGTTTGCGACACATTTTACCTCTTTCTGTGCCTCTTTTGAAATCTTTGACATTGCCTGCATTAAATGGTGCGCATCATAGCCCCTTAGGTTGTGAAATACAACTGGTATTTGGACATTTTTTGGATTTATTCTCATCATCAAGTTACAAATGTTGTGCGCGGCTCCTCGAAACTTCCCTGTTATGTGGCAGTGGTCCTTTACCACATCTTTGTAGTTCGGCTGGATAAGCGGCTTGTGGCACTTCAAACATTTTTTTTGGTTTTTTGCGGCCACTATGTGTGTGTTTTGTGTCAGCTTTTTTAGCTCATAGTGGTGTTCGGTACCAAGGCTTTGCTCCGCTTTTTTCGTGCTGTAATAACATTTTTTGTGAAGCTGCCCAAAGTAATTAAGTTCACCATAATACCCAATCCAAACCGGCAACGAGTCTAAAAAGTTTTGTTTCATCAGCGTTTTTTCGCAAATGTGGCAATCGGTTGCATTTTTGAATTTTTCCCAGTCTTCCGAAGTCATCACAAGGGGTTTTTGCTTTGACAATTCAAATCTTATTTTTTTCTCTTCACTTAAAAGGCAGTTCAAAAACACTTCAACGGCGTTTTCACCCCTGTAAACGTAAGGTTTTTCGTGTTTGCCGTCGCTCCTTACAACTGTGTAAGCAAATCCACATGCTTCGTGCTGTTCTGTCTTTTCTGTGTAGCTTTTTTTCTTCAAGTCTTCTAGTTCTTCTCCTTTATCTTTCCTCTTCTGGCGGTCCTCGGGCGTTTCGCGTTTACATCCTTGCATCTTTCTTAACAATGCCTCAAAGTCGGCGTAAATTACAAAAGGCGCTTTCATTTGTTTTTGATAGTTTTTAAAAGAAAGAGTGTTTTTCCCCTCTTCCGGCATTTCGATTCTTGTTGGCCTGCCGTTAACTCCATTGCAATTTTCTTCGTGCTTTTCGAGCAAGTCTGCTCTTGTAAAACCGGTCAAGCACATCATGCAAAAGTGTTTTTTGTTGTGTGATTTAGTCTGATCGTAAAGCAGATGCGCTTACTCTTTTTATAAAACAGTAGTGCTGAATTAATCCTGACTCAATTAACATAAGGTTTATACGGGAAATGCTATTTTCTTTTTTGCTTGTTCTGAGAGGTATCACACAGTCGTCTTCCCATCCAAACACATTTATTGCAAGGTTGTTGTTTTTCGCCTCAAGCCTGTCAATCTGCTTTAGAGGCGTTGGAAAATCGATTCCATTGTAGTTTATTCCGTCGTCAACTGGGTATCTGCTTGTTCTTTGCGGATTTTTCCCATCTCTTGGCGGAAATAATGCAGCTCTCAAAGCCCATTTCAAACATTCGTTATCCCTGTTTTGCACGTTAATAACTGCTTTTTTGTTTGCCAATTTTGGTGGTAAAGGCAGATAACTCCCCCCTCTCAATGGCTGATAACGCGCGACATTGATATACGCCATTTCTATTCTTTCAATTTTCCACCCCGAGCCCTTCTCTGACCAAGCCTCAATTTCTCCCTTTGCTTTTTCGATAAATCTGACAAACTCTTTTTCGATTTCTTCTTTGGTGTTTTTAGAAAACACGTGCGGTTCTCTTTCACTGAAATAGTGGTTCATGTGTTGCGTAACTCCGTCTCTTTGTATCGAAAATTTAACTTCAAGTCCAAAGCTTGCTTTTAAGCTTCGTAAGTCATCAATTTCGCTTACTAAAAGATCATAAAACTTTTTCTTGTTTTTTCTTGCAAAAATGTAAAGATCTTTGTTGTTTTCGTTAGCTTCCGGTATGTTCATTTTCCATACTCGAAGCCATTCGTTAAAATCGTTGTGTTCGAGTAAAAAAGACAAATTTCTTTGGGGGTTTCTTTGAAATTCACGGAGGTTTTCCTCCATCATAGCTTGCAAAACTTCTGACGAATATCTTGCGGCAGCCATCTGTTGCATATACTAAAGAAAAATATTTGTTCAATTGAAAAATAAATCTAGCACACAGGTGGCGCTCTCTGTTGCTGCGGGCCGTTAGAGGTGCCGCCAACGCCTTTTTTGCAACTCGTTTCGCGAGTGGGGTAAGAAAGGCGTCTTGCGTTCCGCGCACACTTGTAAATTAGGAGTTGTGGACACAAATCGTGACAAGGAGCGAGGCGAGCCTGGGCGAGCCGAGCGAGTTGTCACGGTTTGTGCCACAACTCC